>NC_084460.1:83842500-84077500 GCF_027409185.1 Cynocephalus volans | reverse complement strand
AATGAACTGAATCCATCCCTCTTTAAAAATAAATAACTATAGTAACTTTCCCAAACAATATGATATCAATTAACTCGTCTTTCAATTACTAAACAATTCCATAAATACTCAATATTTGCAAGAACAGGTGATGGACATTTAGCCAAAAAATAAATACAAAGCTGAATATTTAGTCAAAAGGTAGAGAGAACAAGGAAATAAATTATAGTATGATATGCTAAATACCAAAATTGAAGACTGTAATAAATATTACAGAAAGTTAGGTCAAAATTACAAATCTAAAAATACTAGTCTACAAGAAACCTGAAAAACATTTAAGGAGGTCATATGTTCCTTTTCTAATCTAATCACTGTACTTGTTTTTCCCAAATATTAAATAGAATTTTCCTTCATAAAATAATCCATTCTTTCCTCTATTGATCACTGTAAGTTTATCATAAGCCTATTCTTACACATACTATAATCAAGATAACCAGAAGTGGAAATAAAACTAAATCTGCACTGATCCTTAAAATACAAATTATGTAGTCCTGGAACTTCTCCTATGAATGCTTTAAATAAATGGTAATAGTATTAACTGCCAATATTTGGACAGAATTCCAGCAAAAACCAGATTCATGTGTGCATATATGTATATTGCATCAAGCACTAAACAAATAAAAGGCCAAGTTGTAAAATATCATATATAAAACAATTCTATTTTAAAGAAAAACAAAAAGCTAAGTAATATATGCATATATATGTCTGTGAATAGAGAATGGTATGGGAGGGTGCTAAACGACACTATATTGATGGCAGGTAGAAGAAGAAATATTCATTTTTTTTCTTTATGTCAGTTTTTTGATCCATTATAGTGAACATGTATAACTTCATAATATTTAAATGTATATAATGAAGTTTTAAAAAGGAAGAGGATACAGGTACATAAACAACAAAATTTTCTCACAGTGAGTATACTGGAATCAAGATTGTTTTTAGTGATCTAAAGATACATAACTGGAACAGTTAAGAGTTTTTCTTTATCTACAATAATAATGATACACTTGTAGAAAGTCTTATGCTTCAATATGTTTTTTTCACACCCTATTTTAACAACCCTATGAATAAGCAGAAAATGAAAAAGTGAAACGAGAGATTATGTGCCTTCTGGAGGTCACACAGTAAAATCACATTCTGACTCCTTGTGCTGTGCTCTTCCTAAAAAAAACTGGCTGTGTATGTTAAAATTAAATACAGATGCTATGGTTCTGTGGCAAACAGTTATGAGTGTGGCTAAAGATACCACTGTGACAAAAAGATTCTTTCATCTTAATTCCAAATGCTTTGAATGGAGAGATAGAAAGCAACCTTGTTATCTCTGCTATTAGCTGTCTCTCTCCATTTACAGAAGTTATATCCTAAGAAAGCCCCTGAAATAACTACTAGGTACCTCACAGGATTCCCTGCAATGAAACAGAACCTTCAGTGTCCTGAACCATTATACAATAAAATATAAGAATAAAAAACTCAGTTATCACAGTAGTTTCAAGTTCTGACTTTTTTACACTGTTGAGTAATGGGAGGTAGGGGTTACTTTAATGTATTAACAATATTTAGTTTTAACTTTAAAAAGCTTTACATGTGCATACAAGTCAGGAAAAGTCATCTATGCTAAACATAAATCTGAGATTATTAGTAATATGAAAACTACATTACATCTTGTTTTTTTGTTTTTTGTTTTTGTAATTGCTAACTTGCCACCATTTTCTCACGAGAATGTTGTGTCTTAAAAATGCAACACCGACCTTCCTTTGGAAGGTGGAGGGAGGCATTGAAGGAGAACAGAGAAGGAGCCCAAGTTCATGCTATTGGGATGACTGAGTCACGTTTATTAATCATTTATTGCAAAAGCAATTTTTAATAAACTTGTAACTGATCAAAATGTATTAGAGAAATGGACTGCTGACAATGGCACTGGTTCTGACTGCAATGTGTGCCAGTCCTCAGATTTAAGACCTGTAAACAGCCTAAGAAATCATGACATTAATATGACATTAACATTTAATCCACATCATAAAGGTATTTAATTTGCACACATTCATAGAACACACGTGTCTGCTAAAAGGAAAGAGAAAAATTTATGGAATTGGTCTTCTAGAAAGAAGAAAAACTTCAAGCTGTTTCATCTCATGATCACAGTTTGAGGAAAGCGTCTATTTTAACATGTACTTTTACCCTAAACCTCAAATATATATTGGCCTAGGTGAAAAAAACAAAACGTTGGGAAGTCCTTACATATGAGCTAATAAATATTTTTAATCAGTGTTAAATAAACTTAAAGAGTATGTGAAAAACATCAGTGCATTTTGAGCTAACTGTATTTCCAAACTCATTGGACAAATGTCAAAAACATTTTTTCAGAACACAATTGGGAAATACAAAACTACAACTGAGATATTAAAAAATGCAACAGATAAGACAAATGAGTTTAGAATAGGATTCATAAACTTTTGTTTTTTTTTCATTTTCTAGTTCATGCTGTATGTTAACTGAATCCTGAAAAGTATGAAAATAATGCATTAACTGTATTTATGTTTGTGTTAAATAAAACAGTTAGAACTAAAACACAGCAGTTTGATTTGCAAGCTCTATGTAAAATAGCATAAAACAGAGGAAAGGGCTTTTATTAGAATCTGATACTATTTATTGATGAGTACGTAATAGCAATGGGCCTGCCTACATTTCTGGCAAGCAGCAACTGTATTCTTATCAACCACTGATGGGCTAAACAAGTTATTAATGACAGTCGCTTTTCAACACTTAAAATTGTCAGACTGTGTTGCTTGACCACAAGGACAAGTAGGTCATCACTCTCAAATGTTATACAGTGTAAGAAACATAAATGTTACCTCCGTAGGGAGGCAAAACCTACAGGTATGGCTCCAGAGTTCTTTTGCTGTTCAACTATTAATAGAAAGCAAATCCCACTTAAAGCTGTAAACACTTGTAAACCCTTTTACTAAAAGATTTATTATTACTTAATTTTCTACCTAAGGCTGAACAAAGTATTACTTGTCCTAATGCCCAGCTCCAGTCCTGAAAAACACAACTTAACACCTAAACCCAAAATAAAGGGGAAAAAATGTCCCTCTGTTATTCTTGCAGAATAAGATAAAGAATTTTTTACCCCTCTGTAATCCTGTGGAGTACCCCTCTCCCTAGGTTTATAAACACTCAACCAATCATTCACAGGTTACAGAATCATAGTCAATGTTCTTCACCAGACTTAGAAGGCCTTCTTCATTGGATACATGTCTTTCAAGTCAATACCTTTTAATGTATTTTTCTTCCTGGTGGTGACCAGATGAGCGGCATTAGTCTCACTTGGGAGCTTACTGAAATGTACAATCTTGAATCCCATCCCAGACCCAGAGAATAAGAATCTCCATTTAAACAACATTCCCAGGTGACTCATATGCACATTAAAGATGGTGAGGAACTGACCTAGATCACCATGTCTCCCCACTCCAATCCACTTCCGTTTATTTGACTTTTCAGATAAGAGAACAGGAAAGCTTTAGAAACATCATACTGATCAGGATAATTCACTTCATTCCCTGCCAAAAGGGGCATAGCACAGCAGTCCTTCTTTCAAGCCAGAAACAACCCACAAAACTATTCTGACCTAAGAAAGTGACAATTTTTCACATAATTCAACCTAATATTTTCTGATCTCAATCCCTCTCCCAAGAAGAAAGGATAGCTTTTTATTTTATAGTTTGCTTATATATATAAAAAAAAAGGTATATTCCAATCAAATGGCAAGGTTCTATCTCCTGTGCTTTTTCATACTCATAAAAGTAAAAATGCATGTTAATATCACTAATCCTGACTGCCTTAAAAACTCTCTAGAAAGAAAACATTTTAATGCCCATTCAGCAGTTCAATAAGGGCTACTAGTCACTACATTTTCCAGAATTTTAAAGCATAAAATGGTAGAAAAAGCATGGACTCAGTACTCTTTGATATAACAAGAAGAACTTAGAGTCCATTTTCTATATCTTTAGAGCATCATTAATAAAAAAGTCAGGAGCAATATCACCTAATAACTATCCACCTCTACTCCTTCAATCCTTCTGTTTTAATAGACATAACACTGGAGTCATTATCAGAAGACTTTTCATCTGTATACGATCCTCCATCAAATAAAAAAATATTATTTCCTGAAGTTCATCACAAAATCTAATTAAGCACATTATAAGCAGTCTTTTCACTCATTTTCCCAGTCTTTAAATATGATAATGGGCACTGAGTTCCTTGAGATGTTTTGTGTTTAGTTCTGCTGATGATTCCTGCAGGATGATTCCTTAGGATTCAAGGTCTATTCACCCGTGGTTTCTAACATTTTCAATTATGAATTTCTCTTTTTGAGGTAAAAATTTTCACAGATCCCTTCCAACTGCTAATAGTGGTAGTAAGTTTAACACATAACCAGAAGCACAAACAAAAATCATCCCCAGAAAAATAAAGGACAACACTTAGACACCAAAATACTAAACACAGACCTAGGATTTGGTGTTACCACAGCACCAGCTAGAGGAAAGGGGCTTGAAAGTAAGTAGGACCAGAAGTGGCAGCCTCAGGAAGCAATGTTCCTCAGAGAAAATCAGATAAATAGAATACATGGCAGTGAAGAAATAGAAGAAAGTAAGAATAAACTGAAACAGCTAAAGAGAAACATAACGTGTTAACCTCTTCCTTCTCCTCTCTTCACATTCACCATCATCTGTTAAAGAAATTGCACTTCACTATACAGCAGAAGAGAATATCCTTGAACTAGGAACCCTGTCTACGAAATGTTTAGGTTTAAATAAAACAAAATAAAATCACCCTCCTATAAAGCTACTGTAAGAAGTAAATGGAAAATGCAAATAAAAATATTTCCAGATGAAAATTCTCCCCCTCAAAACAACCACAAAGCATAAGACTCTTTTAGACAAATAACAAAAAGAAAACCTTGAATCAGAAATTAAAAAAAAAAACAGAAATGGAAGAAAATATATTTCAGAAATGAAGAACCAATTAAAATATGCCCAAGGAAGAATTAATTTCAATGAAAATTTAATAAGAAACATTGAGTAAAACCAGGAAAACAACTGGAGAATGAAAGCAAAGTAAATAAAGTAGTAGAAATGGCCAGAGAGAAAGCGACTAAGATAGAACACAAGCAAAGAAAGTTATACACACAGACACACACAAAATTAGAGTTCCTGAAGAAGAAAACAAAACAATAAGACAGAGCTGACATTTAATACTATAGTCCAAGAAAATTATTTCTGGAAATGAGAAAACTGAAATCTACATATGAGAAAGCTCACTGTATACTTGAAAAAAACCCAACTTCAGAAACAGTAAACTTTCGAAATTATCTTAGTAAATCTAGACCTTACGAACAAAGAAAAATAGCAATACCTCAAGGGAAAAAAATCAAATTACCAATAAGGGTAAGAAAATAAGGGTGGTACCAGAAATATCAAGCAATAGCAATATATGAAACAAGGCATTAGTGGAATAATATTTTTAAGAAAGTCAAGGATAGAAAATGCAAGACAAGGATTTTATATCGAGCCAAGTTTTCATTTAAGTAGCAAGACTATAGAAAAACAGCTTGTAATGTGTAAGATCTCAGGGAATATTGTACACAGGCACCTTTCCTGAGAAATATAATAAAGATGAATTTCACCAAAACAAGAGATAACTGAGGAAATATCAGCAAACTGTGAGTAAACATTTAATATATTTAATTTTAGAACTCATTCTAAAATAAGGTGACAACATGGGTAGAGGAACCGTATGCAAATATATGTTCTAACAAAGTAGCAAGAATACAACTAGAAGAAATGGGAGAAAAAGGAAGAAAGGTAAGAAAGGAGCATTGGATATAAAAAAGGTAATAGGTGGAAATCAAAGGATGCCATTTAAAAAGTTAAACAGGAATAAGGATTAAAAGCACTATAAAGGTATAAATATAAAAGTAACCACTAGAACAAAAACTAAAATCTTCCTAAATTTTGAAATTAAAAAAAAAAATAATAATAGCTCTTAAAAGACAATTCTCCATAGCTGTCCTGCACCAGCTTTTGTTCTGGACTATCCTTTCAAAGATGTTTGTATAGCAAACAGTCTTGGAAGCTAAAGGTAGAGTCTCCCCTTGGACCAAAAGATAGCTTTGTTACCTAAGAAAATAAAGATGTTTTCCTCTTGGGCAAAGTTTGGGTAGGTTTTGTAGCAGCCCCTTAAAAAAAACCGTAAACTTGGAGTTCCTCAAGCTATGACATAAACCCACTGAGTATGCAGTATCACTCTATGGGACGTAGGGGTCAAAAAGAACCTACACAAACATAAATCATGCACTACCTATTGTGCTGTTAGAATAAAATGCTTTGTCGCTGATCCAGAAAAATCGTGTTTTCTGCCAGCATCTATGAAGTGTGGCAGGCATGCAAGTAGACTAAAATCTCAGATTCTTAATAAAGAAGATAGCCAAAAAGAGAAAGAAACACAATAAATGTAATAATACATACAACGATTCCGGAATGGTTTCTAGATTATATTGTTAAATAGAAGGTAAGTACTAATATGCTATCTTTCAAAGAAGAAAAAATAGAAATATATACACATGTATGAATACACACACACACACTTAATTTTATGAAAAAAAGCACAGGAAGGATAAACCAGAAGTCAATAAAATTGGTTACCTACAAGGAGTAGAGGAGAACAGGCTAGAAAGGAAGTGAGTGACATCTCTCTGAGAATTCCAGTGTGTATAGTTTTGACTTCTGGAAGCATGTCAACATTTTACATGTCCAAACATCATTAAATCAACAAGAATGGGGACAAGGGCACCTAAACTGAATGCAAACAGAAATAAATGAATGGACCTGTATTTCAAATGAATAACATAACTACACTTAATGGGGGAAAAGAACTGCAAATAAATTTTGGACTCTTTTTAGGTTTGTTTTTCCATAAGGTATGCTTGTAGCAATTCTGAAACTATTTTATGTGTGTTATATGACTGAGCAAATAAGTATATGCATTGGTGCTGTTAGGAGTCAGGGTTCTCACTTTGAATGAAGGGAAATACAAACATAAAATGGGGAATGACAAGGAAGAACTCTGTGGTTTGTATTGGAATTTAAGGCATTAGCTGGCTAGCTAGCTAATTTGGACTGAAAGAAGTAATGAAATCCCAGAAACGATGAGCACATCAGATGTGCAAATCTTGATCTCTAAATATCTTTGCCCTCTAAAATGAAAGAGTAATTTGAAGAAGTGCCTGATTCCAGGGGTGGATCAGGAAAAGTATAAGATAAGCCTGGAACATCTTGTTACAGAAAAAATAAGGAGGTCTGAAGGGAGGGAAGGAGAAAGAAAGGAAGGAAAAAGAAAAGATGAAGGTACGTCAGAAGAACACAGAAGCCATCTGGAAAGGATTCTCCATGGACAAATATGGGACAATTTAGGCATCAAAATAAGTAAGGACAGTAATTGATAATAACCTATTCAATAAAATAAAAATCTATGAGTCATAACAAATAATAATTAATAATAAATCCTTGCTCATAACAGACATATAAAATAAGAAGGATGGGCTCTTCCTTACAGTAGAATGCTGGCTATAATATGGAAGCAGTGGTAGAGTTGGGAAATCTCCATTTTGCAATCAACAGTGAATAATGAAGTAACAACCTTCAAAGGCTCTGTCTAAAACTTTAAACAGATATAGGCTTTACTGGTAGTGGACAAGTTCATGAAAAGAAAAATAAAATGGCATTTGGCAGTATACTATAAGAAATTTAAGGTGAGAAGAATGACATGCTGGACAGTCCCCAGGAAAAGCTGGCCACATAGAAAGAAAGAAATGATAGAACAATGGCTGAATCAAGGGCCTGAGAGACTGTCAAGGACTAAGTAAAGGAAATCAGCCCTTGAAAACGTTCCAGGGAAAACAGTCCACCTAACCCACTCTTTTCTCCATACAACCACACCTGCTTTCTCCTTTCCAAGGTTACACATAACTACGTACCAAGAAAAGCCCATAAACATATAGTACAGAGACAGTGCAACTATATATGCTTCCAAGTGACAAGTATAACAAGTTACATATGTCCTTTTTCTTAACTTACTTAAATTTATATTGGCTTTTACCCTCTCTTAGAACAATGCTAACGCTCTAAGATAACCTAAATAAATAATTTGGAAAGACCAAGTTTGAAGAAGGCTACATAAAGAAGAGATTAATTTCAAATGTGTGAGATGCTCTTCTTATTTTAATTTTATATCATATATTTTTAAAAACCAATCTATTAGAAGCTATACTTCTAATAGTATTTGGCTATACAGCCAATTCAAAGAAAGGCTACATGTGCTAGAAGGTATGGGCTCTAAATAATCTGCTCAGCAGGAAAGGGGAGAAGAAACAAACCTAAGGAGCTCACAGGTGCCAGACAAAGCAAGTTTCATTAATGTTCAACCCATAAATTGTGAGTTCACCTCCTTCTTAGGTGAACTTTCTTACACAGGTTATGAAGAATATCAGTGACTTTACTGAGTATTATTAATGCACAAAGCAAGATAGACAGACCGACAGACATACATAGACAGATGGATGAATAAACTGGTAGTAGTTCAGTTAGTGGGTCAATTACAATGTCAAGTTACAAAATCAAACAACTTAGATAAGACCCATTAAAATCATCTGCTTCCAACTATCTAACTGTATGCTAATTCTCGCTCTCTCATCCCTGAAATGCTTATCTTTGAAATATATTTGATGTATTATGACCTAGATAAAAATGAAACATAACTTAGGGTCAAGAATAAAGAGGAATAATTAATACATGATTATTCTTGACCTCAGTAAGTGGCTATGCCTTATCAAAGGTTTTTAAGTATTTTTAGCTGGAGAACTCTTTATTCAAATGAAATCTTATTAAAAAGTTCAAAAGCTTACTATACAAAATAACTAAAAGTGGAACTACTTTAGTTAAAGTGGGCAGGGAAGTCTGGAGTACTACCTGCTTTGGGGAGCTTTCTTCGCAGCCCAAGGCACACTTAGGAAAACACTGCTTTGTAAGATTTTAAGTACAGTATAAATATGTAAAATAGTCACTGAAAATGAGACCTGACAAGTATAAAAATTATGAAATTTAAACTAAAAAAACCCCAAAACATTATTATTTACTGAGGAACATAAACAAAGAAATATAAAGTCTATTTAATACATAATCATTTACAAGAGAATTATAAAAGACAGCTCATTTTGGCACTATGGTAGCTGTTCTTCCTTATTATAAGTCCTCAACTGATACCGGAATGTGATGCTTCAGATTAACATTTTTATTCTGATGTACCTATGTCCTAAATACCTTATGCCATTATGAAATGATAAACAGATAGGAGGTTGGGAAATATTTATAATAAGAATAACAATATGATCAACTTACTTCGAATCCTGACAAATACATAGTTCAGACTTTCTAATTATATCTGCTTTTATGTAATTAATCTGTAATTTTTAGGATCACTTTTTAAAATCTAGGATTCCTCAGTTTCCTTTAGCTAGTAAGATGAAAACCAAAAATTCCTTCCAATTCTAAAATGGCTGGAAGCCAAAATGCAGCTGCCTCTTGCTACTGTTTGCTTTTGCAGAAGCTGAACAAAAGCACATCGATTAGTTAACAAAGTTACAGTATAATATACGAATGAAGTCTTGCATTAAAAAACTACTTAGACTGTATTTACAAAAGAATCCCTACCATTAATTATTCAACATTAGGATTTGACCAGAAACCAGAGCATGACTTTATAATGCTCAGTTTAAATGAACTACTTAATGTTGTGATGAACACTCAATACAGTGGAGCTCAATGAATTTCATGCCTGTTGTAATACTATGATTTTTTTCAATTTTTTGATCGATGGACAGATTTTAATGCTAAATCAGTTCGAATTTCACTTGTACTTTTAAAATGTTTAAACAAAAAATTTTGCATCTTAATTATCTTATTTTCTAAAATTGAATGTAGTTTAGACCAATGCATTATTCATAAAGCAAAGACATCAGGAAAAACAAAGCTATGTGCTTCTTTCAAAGCCGTTAAATTGCTAAAACATACCATGTTTATGCATGCAATATTTGATTGTGTTTTTCTTAAAACACAAGCTTGTTTTTATCAGATCAAGATATGCCAAAAATTCTAAACCAAACAATTTTTGTTTATAATTAAAGCAATCATCAATCCAAGGATTGTCATCCACTTTATTTCATCTCTACATCAAAAAAAAAAAAAAAAAGAAAAGTAATTTAAAAAAATTTTAAATTCCCTTGAAATGATAAGATAAATGAAAATGTAAGTGCCTTCACATAATAACAGTAAGCTGACCCTTTGGGAAATGGTTGACTTTCTCAATACAAGGTATTCAAAGCTCATTCAAAAGTGTTCATTTAGAATGCAGATATCAAAGATGATGCAAATATTCAAGAGAAAATTAGAACTTACCAGATGTTCTAATCCAACTTTGATGTTTCCAGATTCCCTAAAATAGAAGAATAAAAGTTCTCAATAGTTGCTAAACCCTTGTCTGCTCTATTTTATATTTACCTCCAAAATGTTTTATAAAGCCTTACAATTTTTTCATCTATCTTTACCTATGTTCATAATGACAATGTTTTTAAGGACAGAACAATTTCCACCAAAAGAAAACAGACAATTTCTTTATATTAAATAGTATTACCTCTAAAGTTGCTATTCCACTAACAGAAAAAATGTTTCAGATTTTTCAAAGTCAATAGAGAACAAAAAGTCAAATTATATTATTATTTTACTATTCACAAAAAAATGTTTATTTCACATTAGCTTTTTCATTAGAGGTTATGTTTATATCCAACATTTATTATAAAAATGTTCAGACTTACAGATTCTACCACCTTGATTCTACAACTGACATTTTACTATATGTGCTTTATCAAATATCCATCCACCAATGGTTGCAGTTTTATGTAAAAGGTACATAGCTAAATAACTAAATCTTGACAATTTTTTCCTTACAATAATTTTATTAACTTAGTGCAGACTACAAATCAGGATATAAGATTGCTGTAATATTAGAAAGCAGGGGGCTGGACTATTAGCTCAGTTGGTCAGAGTGCAGTGTTATAACACAAAGGTTGAGGTTTTGGATCCCTGTACCAGCCAGCTGCCCGCCCCCCCCCCCCCCCAAAAAAATCCTTGTGTTTAAAAAACAAAATATTACCAAAGAAAACACAAACATCAAATATCATTGATATATTTCAAGTATTTAATTTCTTGCTTTCGCTGAAAAAGAGACTGCTGATGGAACTAAAAATACAAGTATTTGTACAAGTAGCAAAGATAACTTAAATATATTTAGTAAAGTGTGCCAAATAGCTGATTTTTTTCTGATTTCAATCTATATTAAATTATTGGTAACAAATAGACTTTGACTTTTCTCACTCTGATCAAGCAATATTTTAGTTCCATCATAACTACCAAGCTTTATCCTTTTTAAACATGAAATTGTAATTCTATCACATTGCAGAAAGTAATTATGAAACCTCCAACAACAAACATTATTATATTCATAAAGCTTCTCCCTGCACCTCTTTGTTTCTCTGAGGGATCCCCAACTTTATATCTTTTCTATTTCTGTCTCCTATGTTTTCTCTGCCAAAAATATATTTACTTCTGTTTCCTTTGTTTTCCTATGCTATCTTTCCAAATTTCCCTATCTTTATTCCCTTTGACTCTACTACTTGAAAACTATACTTGTGGCTACCAACCTTTGCTCTCACCTAGTATGCCCAGTTTGGCATACTAGGAATAAATTCCCACTTCTACTGATTAGTACTCATCTTCAACCATTCTTTTCTCTACTTTTGCTTCTAGCAAGCTTAGCAAAATTATATATTCAACGTTTAGAAATTTAAGAGTTTCTGAAGCTCATTCTCTAATCTCATTCTCTAATCTCTAATGTCATTGCAGTCCTAATGACAAATAACAGGAATAAATCACCACAAGGTGTGAGAGAAAGTTACTATCTATATAAATAATTATTTTAAACTTTACAAAATTAATGCATTTATTGGAGTTGGAAGTCAAATGCATCAAGTTCTCACAAGGACATTCTCATATCGTTATTCGTGTAACTTAAAATCTGAACAAAAAAAGAATAAAACATATAGTGAAACATCTGAAGTGCAATAAGTGTCTGCAAACATACACATGTGCATGCGTGTGCACACACACGTATAATAAAATTGTCTTCCTCTCATCACTGACTCCCAGTTCTCAATTACTGATACTAGCTCTTTGCTTACCCTTCTAAAGGTATTCTATACACTTGTGTGGGTGTGTGTGTCCTGGTTGTGTTTGTTTAAATCCCAAACAGAAACATACTATACATACTGTTTTGTACCTTCACTTGGCAATCTATATCTTGTAGTTTGTGCTACATAATACACATCTACTCCACTTTCCCCACAGCTACACTGTCACAAATGGTTCTTATTAGAAAATGATATTGTAATATAAAAAGAACAAAAATGCTCAGATTCAAAGCGCAAGTCTATAATTCATTATCTGAAACCATTGGAGCTAGACATTTCATCAGAATATTCTGGATTTTAGAAAGGTGATAAGGTACACATACTGTACGTCATACAACACTGCCAGTGGGGTCTGGTGCAATATCTCATCATCAGACACACTAATAATTCTGAGCAAACATATGAATGTCCACACAAATTGGGATAAACAAAGACTGTAAATAGCTTCATTTCAGGGTTGGTTTTGCTGTCAACTGAGTTTGCCACAAACTTAGAGAAAATCACCTGGTTTTCTGAGCTGTTTGCATTTTAGAATGGAGGAAAAGAAACTGTTCTTTAAAAGAAAAAGAAAAAGCAGGCTATTGTTTTGCTGTTTTCAAGTGATTCTCTATGTTAAAGGTTTTTAGAAGACATACGTGTTGAACGGTATGCCTAAGAGAAGACTACCCACCACTCTCCATATACTACTTTTCCTTCACTACCAAGTGTAACCAAATGCAATCAACCACCAGGTCTCGGCTATCCAGCATCCTTAATTATCATTTAGTTCTAATTACTTCTTTCTATCTCCACAGCCTCTACCTTATTTCAAGCCATCATCTTTTCTCATCTAAATTACTGCAAGTCTCTTAATGACTCTCAATGGCTCCTGCCTTGCCCTGTATCAGTTCATTCTCCATAATACAGCAAAACCCTTCTAAAATGTAAGTTTGATTGTGTCAATTTCCTTCTTAAAATCTACAATATCCTACCACTCTCCAGTTTACCTGTTCCCTCTGTTATCTTGCCAAAGCTACATCACATGTATAGTGACAGCAACAGCCATGACACACTACTAACCTGGTTTCATTCACCACTGAACAACTTGCTGTCTGTACCTACAATGCTTTTCTCCCAGGCTCTTCTAATCCTCTCATCTAGCTAACAAAAAAACATCCATCAGGACTTAACCATACCTCAAGTGGAGAAACCTCCCTTCTCTACAAATGGAGTAATGAATTCTTCTCATGTGTTCCCATAACACTCTGGGCATGTCCCATCACAGAATTTATCACACTTTATTATAAATGCCTATTTACTTTCCCATTGACACCACTCAAATGAAAACTTGAGGACATGCATTGCATCTTTTAATTTTTATATTCCAGCATCCAATACAATGTCTGAATCAGAGTATGTATTCAATGAATAAGGGTCTGGCATCTGACCATCATGAGACAAGTGGGTGGAGACTTAGTAGCAACCAGCTCAGGTCTCTGAGTGGTCCTACCCAACCCCACCCTATCTCCAACCCACACAAACAGCAAGGCAATTTGTAATAACTAGTGATTGCCTAAGATAATAGTACTAGTAAGTATGTGTGGGTATGTACGTGTGTGCAAACACAAGCATGGGGTGAGTGGTTCTTTTTTTTGCACACTTTTTGAAGTAGGACACAATGGGGAAATTGCTCAAGGCAAGACTAGAACACTAGGGGCTTTACACAATAGTTCTTAAATTAATGGGGAGGAGCACAAGTCATAACCTAGGCTTTTATCCCCTCCACTTAGATTAAAATTACTAGCCAAGGCAGCTGACCACAAGGTGTGTAAACATAGGAACAGAAAAACAACAAACAGAACAACCTCATCCAGAGAAAATAGAATAGACTGAACAAGAATGTAATTTAAGCATAATAATATCTTCAAAGGGGAATTTTAAGTATGAAAATGCAGCTATGAAAAAGAATCAATATGTGATAGTGGGAATCAAAAATACAATAGTTTGAAATAAAGAACTCAGAGGATGGATTGAAAGCATAATAGATACAGACAGAGAAGGAATCAATAAGCTGGAATATTGGGTAGAAGAAGAATCTCAGAAGGCATAGGGAAGGGGTGAAAAGAGAGCAATAAGAGATAAAATTAAAAACAGGAGTAGAAGTGTTAACAGCTATATAATGGTAATCCATTATACAGATGAGTAAAAACAAAAGAGAAGAAATATTTGGAGATTAACTAAGAAGAAATAACTAAAAAGAAAACTAAAGAAAGTTCATCCTTAACCACCTGGAATTAAAATGCCAGAGAAGATTCTCAGAATGGGAAAAAAACAAAATCCAGCAGTGTGGTATTTATAAGAGACACATAATACACAATGATTCAAAAAGGTTTCAAAAGAAGGGATAGACAGGCAAATACGAACCAAAAGAAAGCTGGGGTGGCAATTTTTAAAATATTTAAGTTCCCTAATGCCCTCCAAATATATACCAGGATACTTAAAAAAAAAGTCTGTGGAATAATAGAATTAAAAGATAACATGAATCTTTCCATGAACTTTTTGAAGACTCCTCATAGATACTCGTATATGAAAAAGGGCATCCTATTCTAGTACAAAATACAATAGATGAAAAAGCTTTCATTTATATCCAGAAGGTGTGCATACACATAAGCTTCATACATATTATACTGGAAAACCAAAGTTTGAGCAAAACTTTGAATACTGAAAATAAGTTTTCTTTACTTTTACTTTGGGGAAAAAGACAAGAAAAGCCGACCATCTGAAAATAGCACAAATAAAGCATCATGAGTGTATAAATATCACACAAGACAGCATAATATGTAATTCTGGTTCTAGAAGCAGAACACCTAAACTCAAATTTAAGCTCTACAACAAAACAGTTGTGAGCTTAGTAATAATCCAACTTCTCTGAAGCTAAGATGGTCCACCTATGATGTGAGGATTACATAACACATGCCTTATATAACACATGAGGTTCTTGTGAAAGAGTAAGCAAGATAATGTATATAAAGGACCATTCCAAATTGTAATGTGCTATAAAAGTGTTATTACAATGGATGACAATTAAATACAAAAGTCTTAAAAGTGATTCCAAAAGTCCTAATGAATTTTAAAAAAACAGAGAGGGAAGATCCAAGACATTGATAGAGGATCTTGCAACAAATGGTATAAACTCTGTCCTCTTTAGTTGTCTGTCTCTTGGGCTGTCCCTGTCATGACTTCATCAATATTTGTGCAATTCCCTTTGCCCTGTGCTGAAAGCAGACTTAATTCAATTATAGGTCTCAAAACTGATAAAATGGTCCTGAAGTGGAAAATGGGAAGAGATTATTGGCAAATGAATAAAGATTTGTATCGAACTAACACACATGAGTACAGCAGGTCTTTTTTTAATCATTCCCTGTCTTAAATCTTCTGGGAACCATGAGTTTCCCTTCCCCTCATGCAGCACATCGATTTCTGAATTAGACTGCAATATTAAATAATTAATATACTTGCCATGATTGATGTTCTGCATTAGTTGAATATTAGGTTATCAATCAAAATCCACTTGGTTTAATGTAATAATATTGAAAAAGTGTCATGGGCTGTTCATCCAATTTGTAGTTGAGGTAGCACAGATAGTAATGTTGCCATAACACAAGGCTCTAAAGCAGGAAATGCAGTGGCTCAACATGTATGAGGCAGACATTTTGAAAACTAACTGGTACAAGGCTGAGGTTGTCCTAAATAAACACATGGCACCTGTCGGTTTCAATCTTAGGAGTTAGAAGATGCTGTGCATCAATCATGCTGTGGCAGGCCAAAAAAAAAAAAAAAAAGATAAAAATAAAAGCAAGATATTATTTTTCCTTTTCTGCAAATTTAATTATTTTGCCAAAGGAAACATTCTTTAAGTCCAGAAACTGTTGCTATGATAAAGCATATGTCCTCTTAAGAAATTTCTAAATAAAAAGACTAAGATATTTTAGATCTAGTCTTATTAGAAAGGAATCAATTTTTCTTTTCCTTTTTTTAAAATATGAGAACAGTATCATACCAAAGTGATCATTCAGGTTTTTTAATGGTCTAAGGGAATCAGATCGAGAAGACACAGTTAATAATGGTATTTATTTTGAAAAAAACTCTATTCCTTCTGATGATGACGTTTGCCTTTACTCTCAATATTTTGCATCTATACTTGTCAAAATATTAGTTTATAAAAAAATTCTTAATTATTTGCTTCTACTAGTAAAAATAAATAATTTTTCTCATCATTCCCTATTATATCAATCCAAAATCTATTAGGGATTCATTTATAAAAGTGATATTTAAAAACAAATTTAATAAACAAAAGACATCTCTCAAAAAACTGACTTTTTGGTAAGGAGTAAAAACTTAACAAAATAAATATAAACCAAAACCATTTCATAGAGCAAGCCAGAATTCCACTGGGTGTTTAATTATAAACTACTCATAAACCATAATGCACATAACTAATTGAAGAAGCATTAAAGTATTATTTCACTGACCAAGTCCTTAATAAATAAAAGATTAAATATGCATATGATCAGTAACGTATATGTATTATCTCATATAAAATGTACATACACACAGTAATTACGAAAAACAGAGTAATTCTTAAACAATAAAAATTTTACGGTAGGGTTTTTTTGTTGTAAACTAAGCATATTAGTCACTTTTAAAAGATTAGTACACTGCAGTTTTCTATAGATATAAGCACTAAGATCACAGTTAATTTTGTATTTTTCTTTCATAAAACAAAATCTTCATGAGTTGTTTATGATGGCAGTCAAAGCTCCCCAAAGCCTGAATACATTAATTATAAAAAATCCACATCTCCTATCTCAAACAATAATGGATACATTTTTACATGTATCAAGATTACTAATGAAAAGTCTGTTAATATATAAATGTAAGAAAAAACTGGGATCAAATTTCAGTTCTACTATTTACTAAACATAGGATCTTTGTCAAATTATATATCTTCTCTAATTTTTCTCACTTTACATTTAAATCAAGGATTAAAAGATAATCAGCGTGAATATAAGTCACTCAATAATTACTGGTTCAATATGAGACACTAATAATGAACCACCTGACTGCATTTCACTTTCAAAATAAGAAATATCTTTATAGAAGTTTTAGCTTTAATTGCCTTGAAACCTATTTCAATTGTAATACCTATAAATGAAAGTCAGTATCATTTTCGAACATCAAATATGTAGAAAGAGCTTAGTCCAATGGCTACCATCCAATAAGAACACCATGTATATCCTGATATAAGCTCGCTTTTATATACTGATCTTTTTGAAAGAAGGTAAAGATAAAATGTGTAGAAAAAGCAATCAAAAATAATTTCTAAGTTACCTAATGTTCTTACATTTTAACCCAACAAGAAAAGTATGAAATATCAGCACTAAGATTCGAAAAAATCTCAGTTTCTACCTACCAGGTTTGGTAAGAATTCTCAGCATTTTTCTCTGGATTGGAGAACATCTTGCAAATCAGTAGCTCTAAATGTATACTCTTATGTTACTACATTGTAGAATGATGGTTTTCAGATGTTTGTGTTTCACAAGTAGTTTTTGATCTGACCAATTATTATTTGAAATAAATTCTGTTCTAGACCTTATAAATCATTTGTACAGCCATGGTTACTAAATTTTAAGTATATTGTTCTTTTTATGATCCTTTAGTTGGTTTTAAATTCAAATATTAGTGAGTACCCACTATGTCAGGACAGTTTGAATTAAATATATTAAACAGCCAAGGACTTAGGATACACTAAGCTTATTCTGATGGGAAACTAAACTCTTAAGTTGGTAGAGATCAGTTAAATCATTTACAATCAGTCAGGTAAACAGGTTCTGGAGTTCACAGAATGGGTCCACAAGGGAAAGAGAAGACATTTCAATATTTCTGAAGTCATGCTCTAGGATAACCATTTCAGATGAAGGAAAACTAAGAAAATTTGTCACCAGTAGATCTGATCTAAAAGAACCAGTAAAGGAAGTTCTTCAGACATGAGAGAAATTACAGCAGAAAGAGACTTGGAAGATCAAGCTGAAGAAAGTGCAACAGAAATGTTATTTATTGAGCACCCTCATGCCTAGCTCCATGGTAAATTCTGAGGGTATAATAAAAGCAAAAGAACATAAACACAATCAGCAAAAAGAACAAGAAAAAATATGGTGTCTACGCCTTAGATGTTTAAAATTGTATTGTCAAAAAAGGCTAATATATGAAATAGTTAATGCCCAACCCAGGCAGGAAAATGCATGTGATATGTGTTACCTATTTACTACTTCTTACATGCAGAACAAAAGTGCATAATCAGTGACAACCTTCTTTCCCACTGAGGCTAGGTGCAGCTCATCATCTTTCTCAATCCAATGCTCTGAGTAGTCATAGCAATTCATCTGGAGCAGCAGGTGAGATGCAATGCATCACTCCCCCGCTTCAACCCCTGTTTTCAACCTAGTTCAAGAGATGTTCAGAAAAAGGAGAAACTGCCATATGTGTTAGAGTGGTTGGGAAAGATTTCGTAAAGGAGGGTCATTTTAGTTGGATCCTGAAGGATTGATTGTATTTGAGTAAACAGAAAAGAGAAGTAAATCTCCTCAAATCTTACTCAAATCTATTTGAGTAAATAGACTGACTGTAGGCTGAGTAATTAGAAAAGAGGAGGCAGGAAAAATAACTCAAAAGTCTAGCATGACCTGATACAGGTCAAGTACAGAGAGAGGCCTGCCCAGAAAAAGTACATTAAAAAGTCATATAACTTTAACTCATCAATTTAAAATAATTTTTATTATGTAAGTTTTCTGGTCCGTCACATACAGTTATACATGTTGTTCGTCTTGAAAAAAGAAAAAAAAAAAGAAAGGAAAAAGAGAAAGAAAAAGCAGAAGGGGGCAAGTGAAAGCTAAAAGCTACATGCCCTGGCCAAGCAATGTATGCCGGTATGGTGCTGTATCCACAGGAAGAAGAGACACCTTTTCCTAACATGCACAAAGGTACCATATGGACTAAAAATGGCCCTGAAAATAATAAATGCTTATTATAGAAAAATTCAAAAGTCACATCTGGTTCTAATGAAGAAGAAAAACGTCACCTGAAATCCCACCAGCCAAAGATAATAGCTTCAATATGTCCTATTTTTTCCTCTAGACATTCTTATCCATACACAAATATAATTATTTTTCTTACAAAAATGTGATCATTGTTGATTTGTTATATAGCTTAAATTTTTTTCACTACTTTATTATATATTGTAAACAGCTTTTCAGGTGTCAATAAATATGAATGCATACAACACATTTAATGTTTACATACAGTTATGCTCCTAGATACACAATAAGTTAACTTATCCTTTATTGTTGGACATTAGGGTTGTTTCTGATTTCTTCTTATAAACAAAACTGGATGGTAAAAATAAAGTAACTGATCATTAGATTAAAATATTATTTGTGAATTTTATGTAATGTTTATTTTAGTAGGAGAATTGTGGTTAACTGATTTTTTAAAAAAAGATTTTAAGGGGGAAATAAACCAATATATTTCATCTCTACTACTTAACATAAATAAATTCATATATATTTATTATATATCTTATTTAAATATCAGTATAATTATAAATAATTAATTTAAATACAATTAAAATAAAATTTCTACTTTCAAAAAAGTCTATTATCATGGAATTATGTCCCAAAAACTTCACAAAAGCAGTATCTGCCCATATACAATACAAAGTCAACAATCCCAAATAGATGGCGATATATAAATATTCTACTAATGTCTTCAGCTGCTAAAATTGAGGAAAAAATGCAACACATGTGTATTTTTCCTGAGAACAGCAGGCTTTAAATAACTCAGAGACTGATTATTCAGTTGTTCAATTACTAAACTCTTTTGATGCTTTTCTCTTCCTTCTGATGTTCTCCTACTTAACTGATAAACTCCAGCAGGGAATAGAAAGCTAAGGTATGATTTTAAGCAGGGAAGCATCTAACAGCACTAGGAAATAACAACTAAAATTCTTTCCTTGACTAGTAAATCAAACTAAACTCCTCAGCCTAGAATTCAAGATTATTGTCCAAGTCAAGTTATTTGCCATTTCTTAACGACTTCTTTGCACATCCAACCACTTAAATCTTCATATTATTTGTCTAAGTGAACAGACCTTCTTAGAGATTCCACCTCACAGAAAATACTGAACAGTATATGGCAAGCACTGTAATAAGTGATTCACATGAATGAACTCATTGAACCTTTATAACCTGATTATAAAGAGATACAATTATTATTTCTATTTTATAGATAAAATAAATGAGACTAAGTCAATCATACAGTATATCCCCCAGCTAGTAAAAAGCAGATTTGAACTCAGGCAGCCTGAGTTCAATGCCCAAATTTTAGTCAAGAGAAAATTTATTATTGTCAATTTCTAAAAGAATCATCTCAACAATGAAACAAAATTTTATAGTATTCCTCTACCGCTTAATTGGAACCATGATTGGAAAGGAGACTGCAAAGGGGTAAGGATTTAAGTAAAAATGAGTAATAACCCTTACTGATAGGCTAACATAAGCCAAGTGCTGAGCTTGGTCATTTACACTTAAAATCTCATTATATTTTCACAAAAGGAAAAATTGTTTAAATGGCTAACACATACATGGGGAAATATTACAGTGCACAATAAATATCTGCAAAATAAAACTAAATGCCATTTTTCACTTAGCAAACAAGCAAAAATTAAACAAATGATAATGTTTCCATTGTTGGCAGAGATGCAGGGAATCAGGTACCTTCATACACTGCTGGTGGGAGCAGGAAAAAATACAAGTTTTCTGGGGTACAATTAGGAAAATGTATCACAATTCTCAACAATATACATGGGCTAGCCGCATAGCTCAGTTGGTTAGAGTGCAGTAGTATAATACCAAGGCCAAGGGTTTGGATCCCCATACCAGTAAGCCACCAAAAAACCCTAATAATAATAATAATAATAATAATACACATAAAGCTTTTGACCTGACAGTTCTACTTATCTAGGTTTATCCCAATGATACATTTGCAAGTTATTAATCATTCCATTGTATTTAATACAAAGAAAAAAAAAAGACAAAACCAAAAAACTGGGAACAAACTAAATGCCCAATAGTGGCAAGCTGTCAAATAAATTATAATATCCATATAATAGAAAACTATACTCATTAAAAATTATGATGTAGTTTTACATTTTCATGAACATGTTCTTGTGATAATATTGTTTTCTTTAAAAAAGCATATTACAAAATGTCAGAGTTGTAAACAAGTTTTATACATGAATGTGTATAGTGTGGTATGTGTGTATCTAAAAAGATATAAGCTAAAAGGTAAATAGTAACAGTGGGATTATAAGTGGTTTTTACATTCATTCTAATTCTTTGCTTCTGTGTTTTCTAAAATGTCTTCCAGGAAAACACATTACTGTTAGATTGAAAAATTATTTTTTAAAAATCCTCACAGCAGCTCATTTTGTGAATAAGGAATGTAAGGCTTAGAGTAAGAAAGCAACTTTCTAAAATAGGAGATATTGCTGTGATCTGAATCCAAAGCGCATACTCTCTCTTTATAATAGAAATGTTGCCTGATATATTAGATAAAATAAGGCTGGGTCTGTTATTCAGCCCGCATTTTTCCTGTTCTCTATACCATTGAAGAACTTTCTCATATATTATTTATGTACATGCCTGTTACCTTCAGAGTTCACTTTAAAGACCCTGTCTACATTTCTGTATACCTTTATAGCATCTACATTGTTTAGCAGAAATAGAATTTTCCCAAATTTGTTATGTGATTATATAAGATATAGATAAATTCAGAGTTGGAGAATGTGAATTTGAAATAGAGATACTGGGAATAGCTATGTCCAAAATACATGAGACAAACAAAAATCGTGAACTCTTCAATAATTTATCTAGATTGGTCCAAGTTCTGCCACATTACTTTCCTTCCTCACTTTGTCTATATTAGTTATGGCTCCTATCACTTCACACCAAAATTCCTCCAACATTCTTCTCCCTAACACCAATGTCTTTATACCCCAAATTCATGTCACTTCCTGCCATATACTCTACATCTGGCTAACAATTTTCTACTATGATCCAAAAGGTACCTCTTCTCAAGCCAATTTGTTATCACTTCCATAATTTTGCTCATGCATTTACTTACCTAAAATTGTCTTCTCTTCCTCTCCATATCTTCAAATTCTTATATGTATTGTACAAGAACCAATTAAACTTCTATTTTTGCTGTTTTTTATAATGTCTTACATCTCTAAACTTAGTCACTTCCTGATATTTAGTGGAAAAATGCTAGGATCTTTGCTAATGTCGTAAGTTAAGAATGCAATAATGCATGGAAAGTGCTCAGAACATTGCACTTAACAAATATTACTAATTATTGTCAACATTATCATTACTATTCAGACCACTCATGATAAGGATTGCTCAGTATATTAAGGTCAGAAGAAAACAAAGCCAACCTGAGACACAAAACTGAGTAGTCAGCTGGTCTCATTCTCCAGCTAAATAACTGACTCCTGCACATCATTCTCACAGAATACATGCTTTAAGGTCATATCACACAAAAATTACAAATTCTTCAAACAACAGGCTGTACAGACCCCTTTTGAATAGACAGAACATTAAATCTGTAGATACCAAGGTCAACTGCACTGTCCTTATAGACAATTCCCATGTCTAGCACTTAATAGAAATTATTTTATGTGGTTTTTATAAATGTATCTATTCCCCCAAGTTAATTATTTTTTTAGATAAATGCTCTTCTTTGCTACCATATAAAGCTTTTTGATAATCATAGATCCTTGTTGTGCAATGTCAATTAAACTTTAACTTTCCCCAAACTACACATTAAAGATAAAAGTTTTTAGGCCTTGGGATACAAAGGTTAACTAAAACAATTTTATTTATATATCACTAACATTAGCTACCATTCACCGAATCAGAACTGGAAGATCTTTGGAAGTCACTCACCCTCTTACCCAAGCAAGAAAAATGTTTACAACTTTTATGGGTTATATCATCATTTAGGCTCTGTGCCCAAAGAGGCATATACTCTTCTATAAGTCAGCCTTGTCATTTAGTGTTTAAAAATTTTAACAGTTTAAAAATGTCTTCTTTATATTGCAGAGGAAGAAAAATAATTTTTTCTTCAGTCTTGATAGGTTCTTAGTTGGACCAGACTATTGTAACAAAAGACAGATTAACAAGAGAAAAACAGAAGTTTATTAGCATGTATATTTCATATATACATGGGAGACACCCATGGAATGAGTTGTTCTTAAAGAGGTGACTTTGACTTTCAATTTCTATAGCATCTTCAACAAAGAATAATAAATTTTTAGAGAAGCAACAAAGTAAAGGAAAAGACGTGTGTAGTGGTGACAAACTGGAGGAAATAAATAGCAGATAAAAGCTAGTTAGTAAAGCTTGTTAATGTAGATTCATATGGTAGCATTTCCAGGTTGATAAGGGTCCAAAGTTGTCTTCAGTGGTTAACCCCTGTTCTCCCTGGTAGAACAGGGAGGTGGTGGGCAGGACACCCTTTGTCTCTGTAAGTCTATGTCCTCCTTTTAAGCAAATACAGGGAGGGCAGAAAGCTTTCTTGTTTCTGCTGCTTCTTAATTGCCTTCACCTCAACAATCCTTCATATTTTGGTGTGGCATATTCTGGTCTACCACAGTGAAAAGCCAAAATCTACTTCTCCATTACTTCACCCATTAATTCACATACTATTAAGTGTCTAGCATAAACCTCATACTATGCAGGGACTAGGATTAACAGGGATAAATGTGACATAACTTTACCCTAAAGGGATTTATAATCTCATTAGGAGAAAAATTAACAAACAGTACAACAAAATGTTATACGTTTTATGTTAGAATTCTAACTTCATGATTTTAGTGTGGGATGGGAGACTTTGACGGCGGGGAGGAGTGGAGGCTGTGGGTAGCAGAGACTCCAGGAAATACTTCATAGAAGTGATGCTCAAAGTGATCCTTCTGACAAAGATCAGTTCCCCTACATGGGCTCTGGATCAGCTCTCTGGCTACCTCAAGGACTTTACTCCTTCAATTATCTGTTCCTCAGCACAACCCTAAATTGTATTGCTATCAAGAGAAGGGGGGCTCACAGAACAGCCTGGGTGATGGTCAGATGTGGTGCAGTGGCAGAGAGGAGTGGGAAGGTTTGGGTTATTTCTGTCTTTTGAGGCACCAGTGAGGAAGGGAAGGGGCTACGAACAGAAAGGCACTGAATCAAAGTGAAGAAAAGTGCCTCAGGCCTCAAATAAGGAGGCCTCTGAATAGAGGTGCCCAGGTTAGAAATGCAGTGATGCATATAAACATGGCTGAGAGTGTGTGGCTGAGTCCACGGCTGCAACTATCTCCAGAGAAGGCTGTGTACAAACCCTGGTATGATGATGGCCGCTTTCCCCCATGAGGCCTGCTAGACGAATCCTTGTCACTTGCTGTGGTTGGGTCTGAAAGATTGCACACAGAATTTTGGCTTGGAGCCATATACCTCAGCTACCATCCTACTTACTTCTTTGCTTCCCTTCAGTCAAGCTTTTCGAATGAGAGAACTATGTACACACTATCTCTACACATTCCTACCTCCCACCACATCCACAAATTACCCTTACTAAAGACATCAGAGATTTCCCCATGTTACCAAATCCGAATACCACTTTATCATCCTTCTCTTTATACACTTCACAGAAGCATTTGATACTGTACAACATGCCCTCCTTCATACCCTCTCCTCATTTGTTTTCTGTGATACTGTACCATTCAGGTTTTCTACATTTTCTCAAAAAAATGACTCCTCAAGTCTCCTTTGTAGGTTCATGCTCATCTCTCTAGCCACCAATGGTTAGCACTCCTCAAGGCACAGTTCTGGGCCATAGGCTTGTGCTATGTTTTCTTCCTGATCTATCTTGCCCTCACACATAAGCATTAATTAGCAGCCTGTACCTGAAAAAAAAATGTACATCATTCTTAAGCTCCAGATCCATTTATCCAGTTGTCGATTTTACATCTATATTTGGATGACTCAAAAAATAAAAACTTATACTCAATAGGTCCAAAACTGAATTCTTGAGTTCTTCCTTCAAAACTGATCCTTTTCCTATGTCAGAAAAGGATCACATCATTTATCCTGTTGCTTGAGCCAGAAACCTGGGAATCAACCACTTCAATTTCTTCTCTCTCTGCCTACAATCACAACCTATCACAAAGTCCCTATTGATTCTACATCCTAAGTAACCACAGAAACTATCTATCTCCATTTATATCAACTGCCACCACCTTAGTCCAATTACCATGACCTCTGGCCTAGTCTTTCTCAATTCCCTTGCAATTATTTTCCCCACTTCCACTATTATTTAACCCCATCCACCTACCAGAAAACAGCCAGTTTCATCATGTAAAAGTGGATCATATCATTCTCCTGCTCCAAATTCTTCAGTGCCTTTCCACTGAAGCCATCGTGATTTGGCCCCCCTGACTACATTATTTACTTATTCAACAACTATTACTGAGCACTATTCTCTGGGCCAGATTCTATGCTAGGTACCTTGTACACATCAGACTTTTGTTCAGGTACCTGAACAAAGCAGACTGGGTCATATGGACCTTATAGACAGGTATGAAATGATCACACAAATATATGATTATGAATCACTTGCTATTAGTAGTTTAATTAGTTAATTAGTTAACATGTAATAATATTTAAGAAGTAAAATAGTACAGGGACCCTTAAGATAAAAAACAGGAATATAAAATCTAGCTCATAAGGTCAAGGAATTCTTCATTTTATTCCACTGCCATGCTCATTCACTGCAGCCTTCTTCAGTATATTCATTTATCATGCTTTTTAAGCTATCTGGAATCTGAATATCATTTTAAGTTAGTTAAGCTTTGAATCCAAAGTAATCCAAATACAGGAAGACAGGAATTATATATGGAACTTTGAATAAAGAGTAAATTAAAGACAAGAATACAGAGATTATTCTAGGTGGTAGTAGCAACAGAGCCACAAATCCAATGGCAGCAACGTCAGAAGTGGTGTGGTACCAGTGCCTGAATATTAACTGTACTGATGCCATGATGTAAACAGGCAGCAACACCAACTGACTGATCTTCCCAGGTCCCGACAATTTTCACAACCTGATTTTCCAGAGTTTGCACTGATTAGGGAAGCTACCCAATAGTTCCACATAATCTATGTTTGTTTATTTACTTTCAGTCTTTTCTAATAGAATCTGAGCTCAATGAGGACAATTTACATGTAGGCAGGAGGAAATGGCATGTGGCAAATCCTAGAGGCTTGATATAGTGCTTGACTGAACTTCAAGGCTTTTGTTTTCTCTAGTTCACATAAAGTAACAGTATGAATGAAGATTCTTCTAGGAGTTACTGTCTTACCATAAATGGTTTTATGTTTTACTGCATAAAATAAAAAATAACCCACATTCAATTCATGGACACATTCCACCAAATATTAATTAGTAGTAATTGAAGGCCAATAGAGAAATTTAAAGTTTGCCACCTCATTCTATTGAGCTGAAAATCCAAATCAGGGGCCTGCAAACTATGGCCCATGGGCCAAATCCAGCCTGCTACCTGTTTTTATATAGTCCATGAGTTAGAACAGTTTTTACATTCTTAAGTGGTTGAAAAAAAAAATCAAAAGAACAATAACATTTTGTGACATGTGAAAATTATTGAAATTCAAATTTCAGTGTCAATATATAAAGTTTTCCTGGGACACAGCCACAATCATTCTTTTATGTATCTTTAAATGAGATCATGTGTGGCACTCTCTTTGGTTTGCACTGCTTCTCAGAACACACAAAAAATCACAGTGACAGAGTATAACTAAAAGTTTCAAGGGCCTCATGAATTGCTGTAATGTGACATTTAATTTTTAATACCATTACATACCAATCATGTCAAAATGAGAAAATAATAGAAAAGGGGATTTCCTTCAAATGTCATGCTTTTAAGACACAGTAGACTGTGGATTATTTTATTGAATTAAGTGGCAATGCATTGTGTTTATTATTCAACAACACTATAGCTGTGCTGAGAAAATATATGTTGACTTTACCAAACTAAGCACTTTTCACAGTATTTCCAACTTACAGGAAAGCAACAGTCAAAACAATTAGAAAATTTAAAATGGACTATCTTATCACAGCAGAATTTTCTTATGAAAATAAAAATGAGTTTTTGAGTGGTTATTTGTTAGCCAATCAATGAAAGCCATTTATCAACAATGAGTTAATTAAGTTGTGTTTGATTGCAACAACCAAAGAAATCAGAGAAAATAAACTTGCTTAAAACTATTACCCTTTCAGCAAGAAAAGTTTACTCAAAAAGTGAAGGCACAGGAAGTATCACTAATAAATCAAATTAAAAGATAGGACAAATGATTCCAAGTAGTTTTCCTTGGCTCTTCACGAGTCCGTAGATGTTAGAGATACTGCTTGCTTGTTTATCTGAGGAGTCAAATTTGAATTTGAAGTGACTTAAGAATTAGCTCTATGAATAGTCTGTGTAGAACATGAGAACATTCTCAACGAAACTGAGAAAACACTAATTCAGTACAACCTGATGTGCAATCTGCTATGATGTGTTACATATCATGATGGTTAAAAATATAGAGAGAGCAGAAAGAGGCTTAGGTGGACAGATTTATATAAACTGTGGAAATGTAAGCTTATGTGAAAATTTAAAGCCTACATTATTCCCTGTATTGTTTATTTGCAAATACTTTGTGAAAATATTTGAATGTATCATATGGTATTGAACAGCAGTGTCAGCAGTGAACCTCACTTGCTCTTGTGGACTTGTCCATTGTTGGTTTTGTGAATTTTTGATAGAAATAGAAGCTGAATATCCTGACTGCCTTAACACACAGAAGTTTGATGTCTTAACAGTGGTAAAGATTTATTGTGATTTTTCACACTCAGGGTCATGACTGAAATTTTTCTGAATGAGAAAAACCACCTTCAGCCACTTTTATAAAACACTAAATGTCTTTGGAGATTAGCTTAAGCTGTAGACTTAATGTTTCTTAATGAATTCAACCTAAAATTGGAAGGTAAACTGTGTTTATTTGCAAAATTGAACCACAGTAAAGTCATTTCAGTAATTTAGGAATACGTGGCCAAAGGCATATGGAGATTTGTTGTTTTCTTTTCATTTTGATAATTTCATGACAATTACTAAGACAAATATTGATAGCACTTCAAAAGCCAAACTACAAATGATAGATACAAGTTAAAAAAGGAAAATGCAACAAAATATAAAGGAGAGCTCAATAAAAAGTTGAGAACTTTGTCAGCTTCTCCCATCTGCACTTATTCTACTTTAAGTATCAAAAAGATAAAAATTTTATCAATTTTTAGCAATAAAAATAAAAATTTCAATTGGCTGAAAAGCTAAAGAAAATGATTCCAAAAAAAAAAAAAAAGAAACTAAACTGTAAGATCAATACTAAAAGGTATAAACTTTGATTTCCATAACCTCAGCTCAACTCTTTAAAAAATGCCTAGAGATCCCATCATATAAAATAGGCCTCAGTAGTAATGTTAATGTTGGAAATCCATAGTGGTAGAATAGGGGGTAATTTATCCTTAAATTCCATATTTTATTAAGAATTATACAAAAGAACAAAGTATGACGGTTTACAAAGAAAAATGAGAATAGACTTACAGAGCCTTAAATTATTGCTATTTTAATTAGCAATAATTAAAAGATATTTAACTTAAAACTCGACAAGAATATCAGTGTGTGTGTGTGTGTGTGTGTGTGTGTGTGTGTGTGTGTGTGTGTGTGTGTGTGTGTGTGTGTGTGTGAGAGAGAGAGAGAGAGAGAGAGAGAGAGAAAGAGAGAGAAAAGAACTTTTTGGATAGAAAATGTGTAATTAGATTGGGGATAGGTACCTTTACTACTTCAAACATTTAATATTAAATGGAACATACAAATTTTAATGATATTAATAAAAAAAACTATCTGGACTAGTAAAACAGAGCTCCAGGTTAATAAATTATATTAATAATAAATGCAATAAAATTGCCATATATAATTTAGATTACACAATATAAACAGAAGCATTATGACAGTGAGGATAAAAAAACCTACACATTGATTTTCGACTAATATACAAGAATAAAAACACAAAAATATGTTCTTTTTAAAAATTCTTTCTGAC
The DNA here is from genome assembly GCF_027409185.1 of Cynocephalus volans. Taxonomy (NCBI): domain Eukaryota; kingdom Metazoa; phylum Chordata; class Mammalia; order Dermoptera; family Cynocephalidae; genus Cynocephalus; species Cynocephalus volans. The sequence continues at coordinate 84,047,818 of NC_084460.1, read as the reverse complement.
TTCTCAAAAGCTAGTACTCACAGTTGTCTAAGAGAATGTCCTTATTCTTATACAATACACACTAAAGTATTTATTAGTAAAGGGAAACAATGTTTCCAATGTTTCCTTGGTTCAGAAAAAATACATTCACAAATAGGCGAAGGGGAAGAGGAAAGGAGGGATGATAAAGCAAATGAAGGCAAAATGTAAACAACTGGTAAAGGGTACATGGGAGTTTCTTACACTACTCTTGAAATGTCTCTACAAGTTTGAACTTACATCAAAATAGTTACCAAGAAAAAAAGCTAATTCTATTGAATTTAGCAAAAAGTTTTAGTTTTTAATAACTATAATGTTCTGTTTGCAACTAATTTTCTATTTCCTGAAAGCCAATATAATCTTCCTTTTCATCCAATTACTACTGTACTTAAATTAATCAAATTTAATTCTGACAAAAACAATACTAGTCTTAAACAAATTTTTGAAAAATATAAGATTAAAAACTTCTACACAAAGAATAAACTCCAAGAGAAAAGATGCAAATAAAAATGACTATCATAATCTTTTGTTTTTTATTTGCAAGTATAAAACTGAAGAAAAACAAAAGCCTGGAACATAGCATCTGTCATATCAGAATATAAAAAGATGATCCTGGCACAAAATGAAAAGGCTCTAATTCATTTGCAAATCAAGCCTGCCGGTTTCATTTCAAGCTGGCGGTAACTGTCAAGAGTTAACAAGATAATCACTTTCAATCCTGCCTTCAATGGTACATTACACTGTTATTCCATTCAATAAGGCCGTTCTTTGGGGCGCTAGATGAATGGTTTTCATTTCTAACTCACACAAAAAGTTGTGCGGGGAAAAAATCCACGGGGCTTAAGAAAGAAATCTCTTTATGGGCATTTATCTGCTGGTACTTGCTTTTAGGCAAAATGAGATATTTTGAAACATCAGTGTCCATTCACTTCTTCTATTCCTTTAGGCCCTTAATCCGTTAAAAAAAAAAATTGGCATATGAGAAAAGTGCAAAACCAGTTTCATTTTTTAAATTATCAATGCACACTAGACAAAAATTCTCTATTAAAATGATTCCATGCAAAAACAATGCTATTCCACTCAAAAGACTAATATTAACCAATCTTCTCCTGGTCTCATGGTAAGCCGTGTAACTTTCTTAGATTACTCACGTATATTTTCAGTGAAATGCATGTACCTAAAATTTCACATTTATCTCTTCTTGTACTTACAGTGACTTGCATGCCTGAAAAGGATAATTTAAAAAAAAAACCTTTCCAGATCATTCCTAGTCAATGAAAATGAATTTTAGCTAAGGTTATCTTTATATTTATCAAAAACATTATAAAAGTTTTTACTCTTTTATAGTTTAACTCAATTTTATAAACAAATGTAGCTACAGTATCTGTATATTGTTCTTGCAAAAATATCAAAACTATATAAAAAAAGAAACAAATATATTTTGCTTTATACAAAGAAAAGCACGAAGTGCAAAGATTTAAATGTATCTACTAGTAATAGACAATTAGGTTGCTATCAAACTACAGCACATGAGAGTAAAAGAACATTAAAATCTCCTCCCTGACTGTTCATGCTGCCTTATACTCATCAAATCCATCCAATATCAGTGTAAATTTATAAGAACCATCTATGTATAAACTACAACTTATTATTCAGATCTACTTAACAATAGCACAATTAATCTTTCCCCACCTACTCCCTCAATTCAAGAAATAATAGTGCTATATATTTCCTATGTAAATCACAATCTCCATCCAAGACCTTTAATCCTTTTATAATCCCTTAATTATCAGAGGGAAATGTGGATTTTTAAAACTCATAGTACAAATATTTAAAGTCCTTCTAATCATTACTTCAAATAAATTAGTCTATATGGCATTCAAAGGTTTTAAGAAGTTAAAAAGTTTGTTTATGACTACAAAGACTATATACTTAAATTTTAAATTTCAGATGACTTCATGAATTCATACAAGACGAGGATAATCCTTTTATAAAAGGGAGAAGTCTTCTAACTAGACATCCTTCTGTAGCAGCCTATGTTCACCCAATTCTTCCAAGTTATGGTTTGAGTAGTCACTTAACCTCAAAAAAGGTGAAAACTATCCCTTGTTCTTAGAATAAATATGAAAAAGTAGAGTAAAAACTATATGAGAAAGTAATTCAGAAAGTTTTACATTATCAGATATTTTGTCATTAATTTATAAATGTTAAATTAATATCTAAACTAAAATTTGTCATTGTGAATAAATTATAATGAATCTGTATATTTTATAAAGTCCTTATAAAATTTAAAATATATCATACAATGAAGAAATTTAAAGCATAAACACTTTGTGTTTCATCTACTACATTAAAAAAGCTTACGCGATATTATAAAATGACAATAATATTGAGCAAATCTTGTTATTCCAAATTTTAAACCCTGGATAACAAACATGTTAAATACACCAAGTAAACAGTATTATAGAACTCTTAATAAATTAAGATTGACACACATGATTACATGTGTAGTTTAAAACCAATTGATGACAACACTAGAAATTCCTAAAGAAACCTGACGACATAAAAGCTACCTGCAGAGCACAATTCTTCTTAGAGCTTACCATTATGAATCTGTCCCCATAGAGGGCGAGGACACTAGCGTCACCCTATCATTGGGGTATTGTATCCTTTCGTTGGGTTCCAGGATCATGGTTAACTCAGAAGGTAGAAACGTTAGATCTTTCAACTTTACGCTGCCCTGCTGCAGCCTCTTTCCCTCAATAGATCCCTAAGCAAACACAGCAGCAAAAACAGTGGGGAGTATGAGGAATCTCCTATATATCAACCATTGGAACAGCAATGAAGAGTGTTTGAGGAACAACACAGGCCTAGCACAAAAGCTTTATGGAGAGTCACACACAAGTTCCAACATAACAATAGAACCTGTATACAATAGCCCTATATCCATTACTTACACTGATACCTTACAATAAAATCTTCTGTTTATACAAATGCAATTTTTAAAATACAGGAATATGTATTTGCAAAATAAGTCTTTGCTTTTGAAATGTGACAGCCTGAGTCTTCTATGAATATACGTGAACACCTATTCCAGAAAGCATGTTTCTAACAAATTTAAGCTCCCTTTTACACATCAGTTAAATACAATGTAACGAAACATTCAATTATTACCATACAATATAGACAGTTCTTTCACTTTGGCAAAAATAGCTATTTTAATTTCTGAATACTTAACAATAAATTGACATTTCCAAAATAAGTCCCTTTCAATTTCTTCAGTTAAAAGAAATTCTACAAAAATTACATTAAAGGGCAAGACACGTTTTTGTTTTGTTGTTGTTCTTGTTCTGATATCTTCAAGGTATGAAAAGTAACTTGTTTCATTTCATAAAGGTATTTCATGAAGGTAACTCCTTAAGAATGAGCAAAATAAAAAATCTTTTTACTGAAAATACTAACAAGCATTGTAGTAGGGGAAAATAAATTTCATTAGCAAATAAGTAAAAGGGAAATAAACTCAATTGGCATGTAAATGAAATATTTAAAATGCTTCCAAATTTTGAGAATATGATAAACTTCAAGATGATTCTTGTGTATCATACATCATAAACTAATATTATATAAATTTGCCACAATTAAACTGATAAAATAATTTTCTAAATATCATTTACACACATTTAATATTTTAAATATATTTGAAACATTCTATAATTTTATTCTATAATTCCCAAATTATTTTATAAGGATATATTACTTTTACATTCACTTAAAGAAAAAAAATTTCTACTTTAAAAGGATGAAATCTCTGCAATCAAGAAAACCTAACCAGAAAAATTAATTCCCCAATAACCTAAATAGCAAAACTTTTACTGTAAACCTTCTAAACTTATATATACCCATATGAACACAAAGATCTATGAATAAATAATGACTGAAACATTTAGCAAATAAAACTCTCTTGGGGATGGGTAAAATGATCTTTAGCCAAAATTTCAAGTCCATTATTTCCACAGCTATAAACCTGTTATTTTGAATGAAAGGTAAGTCATGTACCACATAAGGATGTTTCAGTCAACAATGGACCACATATACGATGGTGGCCCCATAAGATTATAACGGAGCTGAAAATTTTCTATTGCTTAGTTATGTTGTAGTTGTTGTAATGTAATGTCATAGTGCAACACATTACTCGAGCAATAGGCTATATAATATAGCCTAAGTGTGTGGTAGGCTATACTGTCTATGTTTGTGTAAGTACACTCTACAATGTTCAGAAAATGACAAAATCACTTAATGACGTACTTCTCAGAATGTATTCCCATCACTAAGCAATGTATGACTGTAGCTAAGAAAATATATTTTCAAATTTTTAAAACAAGAGAAAATCTACTGTGATTAATAAAATGTTTCTTTAAGAATTTCATGCAATTATAAACTATCTGCAACAGACACATAAATTTAATCTTTAGTATAAAAATTCTCTCAAGTCACAGTGGCTTTATTTTAAAGGTTTTGTTTTACTGCAATTTTCAAAATAAAATTAAGACTAGCAGTAAAGGAGTGAATGGTAGGGCAAAAACTCTGATAGATAACAATTGTAAAAACTGAACAATATAGTAAGAAAAAAAAATCTATTTAAAGACATTGGACAGCATCCAAAAAAGCTGCCAAGGATACTTTAATCTGAAAAATCTCACCTGGAAGTGAAAAGAATTGCCACTTATGGCTTTCTGGTGTGAGGACACTCCCTAACTATCATGGCTATATGGCTGCAGAAACACAATGGCAGGAAAGCACAGCCTTATCAAGGTGCCAGAATCAGAGTTCAGAGATAAATAAGCACAGAAAATTTAAAGGGGAGATTACTGGCAGCAAGAGAACCACTGAAGGAGTATGACCCAAATCTGACTATAAATTATGTCCAAACTCCTAGCTGACAGCTAAACTACACAGATTTGTGTGGAAATTCCAGAGAATCCAGCAAAAAATAAGGCAGAGATCAGAGAGAAATATACTCCTGATGCTTTTTAAAATTGATATCTCCTAAACATGTGCATCTCTGGTGTCAGAAAGCCAAAGCAGAATAAGCCTGAAGTGTTTGAGGACAGCTTGTAAAGCTTGTAGAGTAGCTGAAAGTTAAGGAATCAATCACAGAAACAAGACAGAGAGTGAGCTCCATCTCAACTTAAATTCTTGGCTGACAATGAAAATACATAGGAACAGAAAAGACCATCCAAAGAGCCCATTTAAAAATGCAGCAGAAGAGTAGGAAGCCCTAACAGTGCAGAGATATCAGAAACTGCCTATAGTCAGGGACAGGAAGCTTGGAGTTTCAAGCTTGGTGAGAAAAGTACAAAAATAAAACAACAATTCCCAAGAGAACAAAATTGAATCCAGAGTGGCTACAATCTTCAGGGTTTTTTTAATCCAAAAGAATACTAAAAATGCAAATAAACAGTACAAGAAAGAAGTAAAAAGAAACTATTATTGAATCAGATATTAGTTTCTTCAGTTAAAGATTTCTTGGTAGCTATTATAAATTGTTTAAATATTGAAGGAAAAATAATGTCAATGAGTGAACAGATAGGAAATCTCAACAGAGGCATAGGCACTACATATATTTTTTTAAATTCTAAAGTTAAAAATAAAATATTGAAATAAAAAATTCACTAAATGGGCTCAAGAAAGGAAAGCAAACAAAAAAAAAGTCATTGAACTTGAACTTAAAGATAGGTCAACATAATCTACCCAATCCGGACTACAAAGGAAAAAAATTAAGGAAAATGAAGAGGATCTAAAGAGATTTGTATTACAATAGCAAGTGGTCCAACATACATGCCAGGACCAGTAAGAGGAAAAGATTAAATGAACAAACAGAATATTTGAAGAAATAATAGCATAAAAATCCCCAAATTTGTTGGAAAACATTGATTTACATAGACAACAAATAGCTCACTGAACAAGTGGGATAAACATAAAGAAAACCACTCTCATACATGATAGTCAAATGGCTGAAAGCTGAAAGTAAAGTTCTCTGGGAAGAGGCCAGAGAACAAAGAATCTTATAAAATGATAAGATTACAGCTTCTCATCATAAACTATGAAAGCCAGAAGACACTGGAACAACATATTCAAAATGATGATAAAAGAAAAAATTGTAAACCAAGAATTGTATATCCAGTAAAACTATCATTCAAAATTGACGGTAAAATAAATATACTTTTGTTTAGGATAAGTAAAGAGGGATAAGTTAATGTAGAATGGGATAAACTAAAGATGCACTTTTAACAGGTTAAGTTAAAGATATAATCTCTAGAGCAACAACTAAAAATAATACAAGGCGATGTAGCTTTTAAACCAATGAAGAGATTACAATAAAATTCAAAAAATTATTTGAGGATCAAGGAAAACACAACATATCAGTATCTGAGGGATGCTGTTAAAGGAGATGTATAGCACTTAAGTGCCTATATGAGAAAAGATAAAAGGTCTCAAATCAATGGTCTCAGCTTATATCTTAAGAAACTAGAAAAAGAGGAGCAAATTAAACCCAAAGTGAGCAGTAAAAAAAAGTAAATCAGTTCAAAGTATAAAGCAATAAAAAAGAATACAAAAAAAACTATAAAGACAAATCAATGAAACTAAAAGTCGGTTCTTTGAGAAAGCCAATAAAATTGATAAACTAGTCAGACTGATGAGAAAAAAGCAACAGAATCCATAAATTATGACTATCAGGAATAAAAGAGGTAACATCAGTACAGGCTCTACAGATATTAAAAGAATAAAAAGAGAACATTATGAACAGCTTTATGTCTATAGAACCAACACCTTAGGTGAAATGAACCAATTACCTGAAAGACACAAACTACCAAAGCTCACTCAAGAAGAAACAAATAACCTGAGGAGCAATATATCTACTAAAGAAATTGAATTTGTAGTTAAAAACCTTTCCACAAAGAAAAATCCAGGCTCAAATGACTTTACACAAAAATTCGATCAAACATTTGATAAAGAAATAATATCAATTCTACACACACTCTGCCACAAAACTGAAAAGGAAATAATATTTACTAACTCATTCTTTGAGGATAGCATTATCTTGATACCAAACACAAACACATTATAAGAAAATAAAACTGCAGACCAACGTTCCTCATGAAAGCAGAGGCAAAATTATCAACATAATTTTAGCAAATCAAATAGAACAATATATATATAAAAAGGATAATATATCACGACCAAGTAGTTTTATACTAGAAATACTATGGTATTTTACATTAGAAAATCAATGAATGGACCAATCAAAACAGACCACTGACCTAAATGTAAAACCTAAAACTATAAAACTGGTAGCAGAAAACAAGAGAAAATCTTGGTAACCTTTGATTAGGCAAAGATTTCTTAGGCCAACACCAACGATATGACCTATAAAAGAACAAGTGAATAAAATGGACTTCCTCAAAATTAAAAACTTTTGTTCTTCAAAAGACACTGCCAGTGAAAGAAAGAAAAGGTACAACATATATCTGATAAAGTATTTGAACCCATATTATACAAGAACTCTCAAAACTTAAAAAAAGAAAACAACCCAATATAAAAATGAGCAAAAGATTTGAACACATGCTTCACTAAGAAATACATATAAGTGGCAAATGAGAACATGAAAACATGCCCCACACCATCAGTTATCAGTGAAATGAAAATTAAAACCACAATGAAGTACCACTATGCACCTATTAGAATGTCTAAAATTAAAAAGCCCAGCCACACCTAGTCTTGAGGAGTATGTGAAATAAACGGAATACTCATAAACTGTGGCGGGACTGTATAATGGTACAACCACTTTGGAAACAGTTTGGCAATTTGTGAAAAAGTTAAGCATAAACCTACTATCTGAGCTAGCCATCCTACAGCCAAAGAAATGAAAGCATATGTCTATACAAAGACTTGTACATAAATTTTCATAGCAGCTGTTTTGTGACAGTCAAAAATTGAAAACAGCCCAAACATCTAGCAGTAGAACAAAAAATCAAATTGTTTCATATGTATACAAAAAAACACTATTCAGCAACAAAGAAAAGTGATACATGCAACAAAATGAATAAATCTCAGAATAATTATGCCAGGTGAAAAAAGCCAGACAAGTACATACTGTATGATTCCATCTCTAGAAAGCTCTAGAAGATGCAAACTAATCTACTGTGACAGTAACTGGGAACCTGGGAGAAAGAGAGTGAGGGAGGGGGATCACAAAGGAGCACAAGGAGATGATGAAAGTTGTGCTCACTATTGTGATTGTGGTGATGGTTTCACAGGTGTCTATGTAAAGCAAAACATATCAAATTGCATACATTAAAATATGTGCAGTTTACTGTATGTTAATTATACCCCAATAAAACTATTTTTAAAATAGGAAAAATATGTGACCAGAATCTACAAAAAAGATATAAAAATGGCCAATAAACAAACAAAAAAAAGATGTTCAACATTATTTGACACCAGAGAAAGGAAACTTAAAACCATGTTTGCATCTACAAATCCATTAGAATGGCTGAAATTAAAAAGAACAATAATACCATCTATTGACAAGGTTCTAGAGCAACTTGAACTCTCATAACTGCTCCTGTGAATATAAAATGGTACAAACCCTTTAGAACAGTGCTTGGCAGTTTCTTAAAAAGTTAGAAACTAAATCTACACAACAAGCTAGCCATTCAACTTCCAGATAAAGAACACAGATCCACTAGAAGAACGATATATGAATGCTCATCATAACAGCTTTACTAATAGTCAAAAACAGGAAATATCTCAAATCTTTATTAACAGGTGAGTGAAAAACAAGATGTGATAAACAATAGAATATTACTCATCATTCAAAAGAACTAACTGCTGATAAATGCAACATCACTGATGAATCACAAAATCACAATGCTGAGTGAAAAAAGATACATACAAAAGAGTACATATTGTGTTATTCCATTTATATAAAATTCCAGAAAATACAAACTAATTTACAATGACAGAAAGCACATTAGCAGTTGCCTAGGGCTGCGGTGAAGGGGGAAATGGATCAGGGAGGGGGCAAGAGGAAATGTTTGTAGGCGATGGAAACACTCATTATCCTATGTGATGGTGGTTCTGAGAGTATATACTTCTGTGAAAATTCAATAAATTGTATATTTTTAAAGGGTGCATTGTATTACATATAAATTACAACTCAAAAAATGTTTTTTATAAGTTTACATTAAAATTACGGTTGTTGCTCACTTTCCTGTGGCCAATCCATCATGCTTCACCAGCCGAGGTTATCTGTCATTAACGATAGTCATTCCTTCAAGGAATTCTGGAAAAACTGGCTCTAAACAGATATCAACAAAGACATTAGAACACAGAACAAAGTTCAATATACTTATTGCGGAGCCCTGACCCGGTAGAACCTGCGGGAAACCCAGGCAGGTCAGGCCCTGTTCCTGAGAAGCCTGCCCTGCTGCTGTTGTGGCCCCGAGGGACCAGCCCCAACCTTGCAGACCCAGTGGGAACCCAGGCAGGCAAGGCCCACCCCCAAGAAGGCCACTCCACTGCCGCTGAGGCCCCGAGGGAGTGACAGGAGCTGAGCATCAGCAACATCCTCTGCCACTGCAGCAGACACCAGTGTGGAACGAGTGGACTGTGACGACCTCTGCCACAGCAACTGCTGATATAAGGATAGCATGCTCCCAAATCAGCATCCACTGCTGCCTCACAGGTTTCCTGGTAACTACTCATCAGCACAGACAGAAGGAGCACCCCCAGCAGAGCCCAGGGAAAGAGGAAAGAGAAAAGGGAAAACACATCCAGAATCACCCATTCAAATCAAGGAGCACTAGTATACCCCAGTGCACCCAATAGAGTCAGGGAGAGCTAGTCATGGTGCCAACAGTACTGCCCAAGAACACCCACTCTAACCTAAGAGTGTCAAGTCTCTAAGGCACTATCCCCCCAAATTTGAGTGCTGCACATGTCCTGACAAACCAGTACAGTATCACCAACCTCAGCAAAGTCATAATAAGTATCCAAGGGAATAGATCACAGAGGCATTCTCACAAAACTGCAAGAATGAATTCAGCCAAAATGACTTCACGGTGTCTACCTGGATCCAATTCTGAAACACCCCGTTCAACCATCAGTATAAAATACACCTCCTTCTCTGCTATCCCCACTCAAGAGTACCAGAAAAAGTAAGTTCTCTACCAGATGACTAAACACCAACATAGAGATACTACAAATATGAAAAAACAAGAAAATATGACACTGCCAAAAGAATATAATAACTCTCAACTACCAGATCATATAGAACAGGAAGTCCTTGAAATGACTGACAGGAATTTCGAGCAACAATTCTAAGGAAACTCAGTGAGATACAAGAAGACTCAGACAACACGATGAAATGAGAAAAAGTATACAGGACCTGAAAAAGGAAATGTACAAAGATATCAATGCCTTGAAAAAGAATGTAGCTGAGCTTCTGGAGCTGAAGGATTCATTCAACAAAATAAAAAACAGAACAGAGAGCTTAGAACAACAAAATAAAAAACAGAACAGCAGGCTAGAATGAGCAGAAGACAGAATTTCTGATCTTGAAGATGGCCTGTTCGAAATAAAACAGGTGGACAAAAAAAAAAAAGAAAAAAGAATTTTAAAAAAGTGAAAAAAATCTTAGAGAGAGAGCAGACAACCTTAAGTGCTCATATATCCAAAACATGGGTATTCCAGAAGAGGAGGAAAAGGGAAAAGGCATTGAAATGATAATCAATGAAATAACAGCAGAAAACTTCCTAGGTACAGGGAGAGATACAGATCTTCAAATTCAGGAGGCTCAAAGATAAGCAAACATATTCAACCCAAAAAGGTCCTCTCTAAGACATGTTATAGTCAAACTGGCAAAACTCAAAGACAAAGAATCTTAAAAGTTGCAAGAGAGAAGTGTCAAGCCAACTATAAGGTAGCCCCTACCAGACTAACATCAGTCTTTTCATCAGAAACCCTAAAAGCAAAAAGAGAATGGGATATATTCAAAATACTAAAAGACAAAAATTGCCAGCCAAGAATACTTTACCTAGCAAGGCTGTTCTTCCAAAATGAAGGACAAATAGTGCATTTCCCAGAAAAACAAAAACTGCAGGAGTTCATTACCACATGACCAGCCTTACAAGAAATTCTCAAGGGAGTACTGTATCTGGTAAATGAAAAACAACCATCACTACCATGAATACTTGAGAACAAACAAAACTCATCAGCAAAACAAAAATGCAAACAATAAAAAGAAAAGAATTTTACTTGCCATCCCAAGAAACCAACAAACATAGAAGACAAACAGTAAATCAGAAAGAAAGGAACAAAAGATATTTAAAACATCCAAACAAAAATCAGTAAAATGCCATGAGTAAATCAACACCTTTCAATAATAACTCAATGTAAAAGGATTAAATTCCCCACTCAAAAGACACAGACTGAATGATTGGATTAAAAAGATGGACCCAACAATATGCTGCCTTCAAGAGACACACCTCACCTGTAAAGACACACAGGGACTAAGAGTGAAAGGATAGAAAAAGACATACCATGCAAATAGAAACAAAAAACAACCTGGAGTAGCTACTCTTATATCAGATAAAATAGATGTTAATCCAAAAATCATAAAAAAGATGAAGACCACTATATAATGATAAAAGGATCTATCCAACAAGAAGACATACCAATCATAAATATATACATACCCAATAACAAAACAGCAAATACTATTTATAGAATATTTATATTTAGGTATATGAAGCAAATACTACTAGAGCTAAAGAAAGAGACAGACACTAATACCATAATAGAAGGGGACCTGACCACCCCACTCTTAACATCGGACAAATCATATAGGCAAAAAAATCAACAGAGAAACACAAGATCTATATAACACTTTAGATCAACTGGACTTGGCAGACAACTACAGAACACTTCATCCAACAACCTCAGAATATTCACTCTTCTCATCAGCACATGAAACATTTCCCAGGACAGACCGCATGTTAGGGCACAAATCAAGTGTCAACAAATTTTTTAAAAATTGGAATTTTTCCATGTATTTGTGCAGACTTCAATGGATTAAAACTAGAAATCCATAACAAACAAAACTCTGGAAACTATACAAATATATGGAAATTAAACAACATTCTACTTAATGACTATGTGTCCAAGAAGAAATTAAACAGGAAATCAAAAAATTCATTGAAAATAATGACACATCATACTAAAACCTGTGGGATACTGCAAAAGCAGTACTAAGGGGGAAGTTTATCATAATAAATGCTACCTCAGAAGAATGGAAAGGTGGCAAATAAACACCCTAACACTTCACCTTAAAGAACTAGAGAAACAATAACAATCCAACCCCAAAGTTAGTAGACAGAAAGGAATAATTAAGATTAGAGCAGAAGTAAATGGAATAGAAACCCCAAAAAATAATACAAAAGATCAATGAAACAAAAAGTTGTTTTTTCGAAAAGATAAAATTGACAAGCCATTAGCTAGGATGACTACAAAAAGAAGACAGAAGAGAGAAACAAAAAAAAAAATTAGAAATGAAAATGGAGATATTACAATGAATAACTTGGCAAGACAAAGATTCGTTAGAAATTACTATAAACAAACATACACCAATAAATTTGAAAATCTGGAGGAAATGGATTAATTTCTGGACACACACAAACTACCAAGACTGAACCAAGAAGATACAGAAAACCTGAACAGACCACTAACAATCAAAGAGATTGAAGTTGTAATTAGCAGTCTCCCAACAAACAAAAGCCCAGGACTGTATGGATTCACTGCAGAATTCTACCAAACCTTTAAAGAAGAATTAATACCAATTCTCTACAAACTATTCCAAAAAACTGAAACAAAGGCCATTGCCCCAAACTCATTATATGAGGCAAACATCACCATGATGCCAAAACCAGACAAAGGTACAACAAAAAAAGAAAACTACAGGCCAATATCTTCGATGAATATAGATGCAAAAATTCTCAATAAAATATTAGCTAATAGAATACAGCAATGCATACATAAAATTATACAATGTGACCACGTGGGACTCATTCCAGGGATAAAAGGTTGGTTTAATATGTGCAAGTCAGTAACTGTGATACACCACATCAAAATCAAAGACAAAAACCATATGATCATCTCTATAGATGCTGAAAAAGCATTTGACAAAATTCAACAGTCATTCATGATAAAGACTCTCTATGAATTAGGTATAGAAGAAAAATATATCAACACAATTAAAGCCATATATGACAAACCCACTGCCAATATCATCCTGAATGGGGAAAAGCTTTCAGCTTTTCCCTTAAGAACAGGAACAAGAAAAGGAAATGCATTCTTGTCATTCCTATTCAACATAGTATTGGAAGTATTAGCCAGAGCATTCAGGGAAGAGAAAGAAATAAAGGGCATCCAGTTTGGAAGAGATGAAGTCATATTGTCCCTGTTTGCAAATGATAAGATCATATGTACAGAAAAGCCTAAAGACTCTACAAAAAAACTCTTAGAGTAGATAAATGATTTCAGGAAAGCTGCAGGATACAAAATCAACATGCAAAAATCAGTAGCATTTCTATACTCCAACAATAAGCTAGCAGAAAAAGAAATTAAGAAATCTAGCCCATTTACAAGGAAAAATAAACTAATGGGATTATATCAAGCTAAAAAGCTCCTGCACAGCAAAAGAAACAATTAAAGGGAAAAGACAACCAACAGAGGGAGAAAATATCTGCAAAATATACATCTGACAAAGGATTAATATCCAGAATGTACAAGGAAATGAAACAGCTTATCAGCAAAAAATCAAGTAACCCAATTAAAAAATGGGCAGGGGAGCTGAATAGGCATTTCTCAAAGGAATATATACAAATGGCCAACAGACACTTAAGAAAATGTTTAACGTCACTCAGCATTTGGGAAATGCAAATCAAAACCACTTTGAGACATCTTCACATTCCAGTTGTGATGGCTAATATCAAAAGACTGAGAATGACAAATGCTGATGAGGATGTGGAGAAAAAGGAACCCTCCTATACTGTTGGTGGGACTGCAAAATGGTGCACACTTTATGGAAAATGATATGGAGGTTCCTCAAACAATTACAGAAAGGTCTACCATAAGACCCAGCTATCCCACTGTTGGATATATACCCAAAGGAATGGAAGTCATCATGTCAAAGGGATGGCTATACTCACACGTTTATTGCAGCACTATTTACAATAGCCAAGAGTTGGAACCAGCTTAAATGCCCATCATCAGATGAGTGGATAAGGAAAATATAGTATATCTACATAATGGAATACTCCTTTGCTGTAAAAAATAATGAAATACTACCATTCGCAGCAATATAGATGGACTTAGAAAAAATTATATTAAGTGAAATTAGCCCGTCGCAGAAAGAGAAATACCACATGTTCTCACTTATATGTGGGAGCTAATAAAAATAAATAAATAAATAAACAAATAACCGGGGGGTGGGGGGCACACAACAATCACAGTAATTCCTTGAACTTGTTAAGATAAGTGAACAAATGCATTATTGATGAGGGGCAGGGGAGAGAGGGAGGGGAAAAGGAGGAATTAGTATAGGGACACAAAAATCAAAATGCTGTAAATTGATAAATTAAAAAATTGAAAAATTAAAAAAATTTTTAAAAAATAAAATAAAATTTATTAGACGTAGACCTCTTGAAGTAGAAGGAAAACACCCAGAAGCTGAGAAGCATTCTCTGTAACAAAATGAAATAAAGAGATTTGCTTAGGAAAATAAATAAATAAATTAGCCTGACATTCAAAGACATACAAATGGACAATAAATATATGAAAAAATGCTCAACATTAATAAATCATCAGGGAAATACAAATCAAAACCACACTGAGATATCATCTCACCCCAGTTAGACTAGCTATTATCAAAAAGACTGAGAATAACAAAAGCTGGCAAAGATGTGGGGAAAAGGCAACCTTTCTGTACTTTGGGGGGAACTGTAACTTAGTACAGCTATTACAGAAAACAGAATGGAGGTGTCTCACACAACTACAGATAGAACTACTATACTATCCAGCAATCCCATTTCTGGGTATATATCCAAAGGAATGGAAATCATCATTTCAAAGTGATACCTGCACTACCATGTTCGCTGCAGCTGTATTTGCAATAGCCAAGATATGGAACCAAACTAAATTTCTATCAATGGAAGACTGGATAAGGAAAATGTAGTATATATACACCATGGAATAATACTCAGCCATAAAAAAGAATGACATTCTGCCATTCGCAGCAACATGGATGAGCTTGAAGAACATTATGTTAAGTGAAATAAGCCAGGTACAGAAAGAGAAATATCATACATCTTCACTCATAAGTGGGAGCTAAGAAACAAAGAAAGAAATAAAGACCATAATAAGATGTTGAACTTTCAGAAAGAGAGAAAAGACCTACAGTTATTAGCGGTAGACAAGGGGGAGGGAGCGTGGGGACAGGGAGTTACTGGGTAAGGGACACAAAAAGTAATTATGATTTGTAGTGATGAACATGGTAATAATATTGATTTGATTATCACATACTGTACACAAATACTAACAGTCAACTCTGTACCCTGTAAATATGCATTTAAAAAAAACTTTAAAAAATGAAAATACTAGACCTCAATTATATTATAGGCTATCAAACATTCAAAGAATATATAATTTCAATCCTGTATAAACTTTTCCCAAGAATAGAAAAATAAAAACCACTCACCATTACATTTTAGATACTGAAATTGGGGAAGTAGAGAACAAGAAAGAAAAATTACAGGCAAATCTAACCCAGGAACAAAGATTTAAAAAATACCAATAAATAAATAAATAAATACCAACCAACCAACAAACAAATAAATAAATAAAACACAGCAATACATACAAAAAGAGAATACATCATGAGCAAGTTGGGTTTATCCCTGGATTACAAGGATAGATTAACAATAGAAAAACTGTTAGTATTATTTACTACATTCCTAGGTTATAAGGAAAAAAAAGTAAAATAATTTCAATTGATGCAGTAAACTTTTCAAATAAAAATTAAAAATGTGAATGATGTCTAAGAAAACCCTTAACCAACTAGGAATAAAAGGAAACCGTGTTAAACAGGAAAGGTTATTTACCAAATCAAGAACAAAATTATACTCAATGGTAAAATACTGGCAGAATTCCGATTCAAATCCCAAACAGGACAAAGATACCAGCAAGAAAAAACACAAATATATTAGGTATATAGGCATAAATTCAACAAAATACTTGCAAGACTCTTATAGAAAAAAACCTTTTTATTGAGACATTTTAAAAGTCGTAAATAAATGAATTATACTATGCCCATGGATGGTATAACATAATATCTTACGGATATCAATTCTCACCAAATAGATCTATAGATTCAATACAGTATCAAAGTACCAACAGGGGTTCCGTAGAACTTGACAAGCTGATTCAAGCTTTTAATGTATAAGAAAAAAGCACAAGCACTATACATAAAAGAAAAAAGACATATTGTAATTCAAATTGTAAAACTTCTAATTCCTCTGAAAACATTGTTTAAGAAAATAGGCAAGACACAGACTGACAGAAAATATTCACAAAACATACCTGTCAAAGCAATTGAACCCAGAATGTATAAGAAATTCCAATAACTCCATAATTAAAGGATGAACAATCTTTTTTAAAAGGTGAACAAAAAGGGCCGGCCCGTGGCTCACTCGGGAGAGTGCGGTGCTGATAACACCAAGGCCACGGGTTTGGATCCTATATAGGGATGGCCAGTTAGCTCACTGGCTGAGCATGGTGCTGACAACATCAAGCCAAGGGTTGAGATCCCCTTACCGGTCATCTTATAAAAAAAATAAATTAAAAAAATAAATAAATAAAAAAATAAAAGGTGAACAAAAGGCTTGAACAAATATTTTACAAGGGAAAATATACAAACAGCCAATAAGCACATAAAAGTGTTCGATGTTAACAATAATTATTTCATGTTTTCCAATGGCTAGAGAGAGGAGCTCAAATGTTCTCGCCATAAAGAAATGATAAGTTTTTGCGATGACAGCTATGTTAATTTCCCTGATTTGATCATCACACATTACATACATGTACTGAAATATAAATCCGTACCCCATAAATACATACAATTGATACATCTCAATTTGAAAAATAAAGTGTTTAACATTATTAGTTATTAGAAAAATGCAAATTAAACCTCACAATGCAATACCACTTCAAATCCTTTAGAAAAGCTGGAATTCTAAGGACTGACAACATCAAATGGTGAAGATACGCAACAACTAAAACTTTTTACTGGAACATGCATGGCTTGTGAGACTATAAACCTATAAACTTCAACTGTGGAAAACCATTTAGCAGTTAAACATACACCTACCATAAAACTCACCCATTCCACTGCTCAAAAGTAAAGAAAACACTCGTCCCCCCAGAGATATGTAAGCAAATGTTCATAGCTGCTTTATTCTCAATAACCGAAAACTCACTGTTAGGTATTTACCCAGGAGAGATGGAAACATATGTTCCCACAAAGACTTGTATAAGAAAGTCCATGGCAGCATTTTTCACAATAGCCCCAACGTGAAAACAATCCAAATACCCTTCAATGGAAGAATGAAACATGTTCATTCATGCAATGGAATACTATTCATCAATAAAAGGAAAAAATACCAATACATGCAACAACATGGATAAATCTCAAAAATATTATGCTGAGCAAAAGAATCCAGATGCTAAAGCGTACACACTCTATGATTCCATTTATATGAAGTTCTAGAACTAATCTATTGTAAATGAAATCAGAACAGTGGTTGTCCCTGGAGGCCAGGGGCAGGGGTGGACTGCAAAGTAACACAAGGAAACTTTTAGAAGGGATAAACTATGGGTCACACAAGTAAATGAATATGTTAAACTTACTCAATTCTGTATGTAAGATCTGTGTATTATTTTACTATACATGAATTATACCTCAATAAAGATGTACCTTATATTTTAAAAATTATATAATAATTATCTGGACCTTAATTCTAAATTATATTATCAAAATAACTGAAATTGAGAAGAGCAGACTGATAACTAAACACTATTAATCTGTTACTGTAATTAATTTAATTAATAAATTACACAATTTTGAATTATATTTGAATTCCCAGAATAAGCCTTACAAAACAGTTGGTTTATTTTTCTAACTTATTGCTTGATTCTTTGCTAAAGATCTACATAATTTATACTTTTTGCATAAATTTTTCATAAACATTTTAAAAACCATTTCATGCACATCATACAGTAAAGCAAATATGTAACTATGTTAATGTTATTAGGAATACAAATATTCACTGAAAGAGGAAAAAAACACATGTAAAATTCCTGTAATGTTAAATTTCAATTTAAAATTTGAATATGAACTCATCATTTAATACACTATATTTCATTGATTCTAAGATGCGAATTCGGTATCCTATTTTAACATATTTGAAATAAAGATGCATCTTGGTGTCTTAAAATTAATTGGCAGTGTTTTTTCCTTCTTAGTATTACGTAAAATTACAATTGCCCACATCATACATTCAATGAAACACAGTATTTTCCGCACTGAACAAAAACAACAGCATCCCTGGGCTATTGGCATCATATTTTGATCTCTAAATACCATTCCCAACCAAAAGGAATGAGAGTTATTTGGATAAGTGGCTGATTCCAAGCTCTGGGACAAAAAATGTTCAATCGGAGGAGACCAGGACAGAATATAAAGAATCATTTTAAAAACTAATGGAGTCATGAATAAAGATCACAGGAGTCAATTTGAAGAGACTTCTCCTAATCAAACTTGATATGCTTTGAGCAATGAAAACAACAAAATAACAATTATACTTGATTGAAACATATTGAATAAAAACAACTCCATGAATCATACTCAAAAAGAAGAAAGCAAAGAGCAAAAGAAATATAACTGACTACTACTAGTGGGGATTACTATACTTCATTCTAAAAATTGGTTCTATAATAGAGGTTTCATAAAAAGTATTCAACATCTATAGATATTAAATATGTGTATCAAAATACAGGCCATCCATGCATAGCAACTTAGCAGGACTTACAGTTAACTAGGACATTGGAGAAAGAATAATTAAAGATTTGTACAATAAGAAATCTTGGAACTTATTTCTATTTGCCACTGACTTTCAGTTCCAAGAACGTATCCAGAGACCAGAATATTAAAGTGAAGAGAGGGAGAACAGGAAGAAGAGAACTGGAAAGAGAAACAAGGAGAGAGAAGGAAAGGCAAATGTTAGCCTCCACCTATAAGCTACATCCTTTTTTCAAAAAAATTATGAAGAAAAATAAAGAAAAAGAAGAAAACTATACCAAGGCCAATAACGTCCTACATAATTTCTAATATACAAAAGTCTTATTCATATCAATCACATCATTAATCTACCACTAATATCAATTACCATTTTTTGTGCAACATCTAACAAAACATATATCATTAAAAGAATAAAATGGTTCTAAGTAATGCTTTTATATTTATATGATATCTTCAGTTAGAGACCTGAAATATCACTAAATCTTCACTTATACAAAATTTACATAATTATTGCTATCACAGGTGGAAGCTAAACCTCATTTTCTGATGATCAGTTACACCTTTAAATCTCCTGATAAAACTCTGTCTTTTTTATTTGAACCCTAAATTAACAAACAAGACACAATATAATATATGCTATAGTACAGGTCTTCTGTGAATAGCTGGGATCTTCAACTGCTTCAGCTGCAATACAAGCCATTGAGATTTGGCCGATACAAGCCAATTTGAATAATCAATATGACAACCTTATTTTTCTAATGCAAACAGGATTGCTACAGTAAGGTGTCTCACTGCCACATCACAGTCATGGCCTCTTTTAACCCCTAATTAGATTGAGGCGATTATCCCTGCTCTTCCTTACAAGTGTACAGCTTGGATAAGAGATGACAAAAGCTATCTGCCACTTATTCAGCCTTTGCAGACAGCAGGTTATCCAGGGAGATAGAGAATAAGATCAACAAACAATTGTTATTCATATCGTCATCTAAAGTGTTAAGATAGTCACAGTTTCCATACATGCAAAATGAATATAGCCCAAAGCATGAGGTAACTGCAGACTGCTTAAGAACATCAGGGTTACACAGATGGAAATTCATGATGATGTTGGGAATTATGTCTAAATCAAACTCATTTGCATAAAAAGAAATGATCAGGGATTTGTCTTGTATATAATATATCAAGATTTCATTATGTTTCTCTTCATGAATTCTTTGAAGCTAAATTTTAATATTTATTTTTCTAAACATATAGCATTTATTATGAAAAGAATGCCAAAATTAATGGCGAGCAGAAACTTAAATGCTTTAAAATTCAATTAAAACATCCTTAAATACAAAATAGAAGACTACTTTTCACTATGACACTACATCAGTTCTTGTATTAAGTTTAGATAATCAAGAATATTTCATTAACTCAGTAGATTCCAAGTATTTTTCTTAATGCTCATCACAATCAGTTTCTCAAGTCTTGGTCGTTGCTTCAGACCCAGTATTAACAAGATAAATTGTGTTCACTAGAAAATATTCAAGGGTAATTGCAAAGATACCCAACCGAAAGCTTCCTATTGAATTTATCTAAGCTAACTTGAGGATAATACAGAAGGCTTGGCCCAGTGGTAAGAAAAAACTTCGGTGAGAGTATCTGAATCTACTCTGAAGATGATAAAGACACAGTAGATGTAATAAAATAAAGAAATGTTGAAAAGGATTTTATGTCTCTTCCTTTTACTTGGTAGGTCAGTTTGTGTCTCTTTTTAAGGTCGTAATCACTTTGCTGGAAGAAAAAGAATGGGAAGGCCACAATCTTCTCTACTGAATTGTTTCTGTTTTATATTATTCATTCAATCATTCTACTCGGTCAACACTGTTTCCTCTAAAGCAGTCAACTAGAAGAATATTCTTTTTCTAATACTGAGGACAAAGCCCAAAACTTCATGTAACACCTCTCCAAAAAGTATTAATACATTTAAAATATCTTCATTCGTAGCACAAACTTGTAAATCTGATTTTTGTAAAGAGCCATGGGTTACTGAGCCCAGATTCTCCTGTACTGTTGTGATTACTTAGTTATCAGTGGATTATTTTGCCAAGCTTTATCATGATGTTAAATTTAGTGACCGCCATCCCTTCTGAGCACTGCAAGATTATCTAAAATGTGTGCTTGCTCCCCTGACATAGGCTGAAACACAACTTTTTTCTTAAAGTTGAATAGTAACTCAAGATATTGGGCAGGCACATACTAAGAGCCATAATTTATTTCTAATGTGTCTCCAGAGCACAATACTTGGATACAGAAACCCAAGGCTTCTATATATTTGTTTACAGAAGGTTTACAGTCAACAATTTCATTTTAAACATCTAATTTTAAGCAACATGTTTTTCTTATAATATCCCAGATAATATTTATTTTTGTGAAATCGAACTAAGAAAGAAGAATCGTCAGAAGGCAACACTTTTTGATGATAAAATTGACTAACCTCAGTTCATATAAACAGAATGTTAAGATTTGATCAGTTTTGATTTTATTTATCTATTTATTTATTGTATTAAATATAGATATATATCTTCTAATAGTAAATGTAAATCATACAGACCTACTGTAGATTTTAGACTAATATTTTAAGAATTTAGCAAAACATACACTGGTAAAGTTACATAAAGCCAAAGTACAGTAAACAAAAACATAAAGACGGCTGTTTTCAATAGCTTTCTATTCATATAGACTTAAGCCATCAATGCTAAAATTCAAAATATTAAAAGGGAATAAAGGTAACAACAAATAACATTTTAGCCTATGGTAAAAAACAATCTCATTCCTATTGTCTTATTTTATTCAGTCTTTATTTTTCATGCTGTATCACTATATTTCAGTTTTCTTTGTTCCTTCACTCAGAGAACTATACTGTGCTTAAAGGGTTACCAGCAACTTTTTATTAAAAGTAGAATAAAGTAACAGACTTTTGAATGCTTTGGGAAATGACAAAGAGAAAAATTAAACTGACATGTAAAACTACTGATTTTTAAACTTTTTCTACAGCACAATTTTCTGCCAAACTCCAATATTGTCAGCATGTCTCAATAATACTCCCACTCAAAAGAAATAACACATTACTGGTTCTTGTTTTGATTAAAGGCAATGAAGCTTACTGTAATTTTGAAAATATAGAAGTTGAGGCCCATAAATAAAAGATCCATAGACTTTGGCTCATTCTAGATTCCAGATTTAATTTGGCAGAGGGGTAATAAAAACAATGCGAATAATATATGAATAGGGCTCAGCATTGCATGAGAAAAGGGATTAAGCACTGAAACTCTTAAAAAAACTAAAAAAATTAAAATTATGTATAACAACTCTTTAGATAAGCTTTAAAATATGTATCATCTAACAAGACAGTCTGTACAACAAACTATGAAGAATTTCAAACACAACAAATGGAAATAAGAACCCCTAAACTGATGTAAGGAGAATGATACAAATCTGTTTTACTTAATTTATTGACTTAATTTCACTTAGTTTCTTTACCAATACTAAACAAAGAAGCCCATCTTGTATCGTTTTATTCCCCGAATGGGGAAGGTAAAGTACACAAGGGGACTTCAAAAAGTTTGTGGAAAAACAGAATTAAAAGACAGTACGAATCTTTCCATGAACTTTTTGAAGTCCTCTGGTACATGGAGAAAATATAGCAAGTAATTTATTCAGGCAGGAATGTGGGCCTAAAAATCTCACCATTATAAAACGTCTCTGTTTATGTTGCCGAGTAAAATTTTGATTGGACCTTAATGAAATGATCCAAGTAAACACCAATAATGGGACAAATCAGCATCATGTGATTCCTGATATGATACACTGAGAAAATCTTGTCACTTCTGTGGTATTCCCAGCAAAAACTGCACAACCTGCATCTAATCATGAGGAAACATCAGACAAACCCAAATTGCGGGATATTGTATAAAACTGGCTTATACCTTTAAAAATATCAAGGGCATGAAAGGCAAAGAAAAACTGAGAAATAATTCCACAGTAAAGGAGACTAAAGAGTCCTAACAACTAACTGGAATAAATGATACTGGATTGCATTGTTGATGAAGGGGAGGTACGGCTGACATATAAATATGAATATGACATAAATGGAATCATGGACTACTGGACTATGGACTGTTGATTGGATAATAAAATTGTATGAATGTTTTATTTTCTGGTTTTGATCACGTATTTTGGCTATGTAAAAAAAAATCCTATGAAATACACACAGAAATATTTAGGGATAAAGGGATTGGTGCCTGCAAATTACTCTTAACTGGTTCAAACAAATGTATATGTGTATATTGGGAGAGAAAAAGACAAGAGAGAATTTGATAAAGCATATGGGGCAAAATGTAAACAATCAGTGAATCTGAATAAAGAGTATTTGAAAATTCTTTTTACTCTTCCTGCAACTTCTAAGTTTGAAACGTATCAAATAAAGAGCTTCAAGAATCTTGATCAAGCATATTAATTCCCACATAGTACTTCCAATTCCAACCAGGAACTCCTCTTTCAAACTTGACAGCACTGAAAAAACCCACATATAACAGGCAAAGAAAAGCAACTTAAAAAAATGTGTGTGGATAGACAGATCAATCAATCAATACATTGATAGATGATAGATAGATAGATCGTATAGTCCTAGAACACTATCTACTTAGTTTTCAAATCAGTTTTATAAAATTGTATCAGAAAGCACAAAAATAAGCTTAAAACCTCGGCAGATCTGGGTATTTTCAGTTTTAAATTGCTTTCACCTTATGATAATTTGACTCAATTTTTCAGAAATTTTATCAATAATTATAGTGGAATTGAGACATTATAATGGAAAAGTTAAAAAGAGATTTCAACTGGATCTAAAAAGAGGTTCCCCACCTCATTAACTTCAGAATATAAAAACCTAAAGTCATCCAGATTCAAGGTATACAGTTCTTAATGGTTTACTACCTTATATAGGAAAAGCTCGAAAAGTGATACTAGCCTCTTGGGATTACTGTTCAATCAACAACTATCTGAAAACCTGTCTATTCTTTGTTACAATGCAAGAAAAAGAGGGACTAAAATAGATTCACCAGATTACTCACATCCTGGGTGTTCAGCCATTCTTTCATCAGCTCTGTCAGCATCCATCTCTTTTCCTAATAGTTGAGGAAGACTATCATTAAATTTCCCTATGAAAATGGTATTCTGTTCAGATATGACAAATGAACTAAATTTTCTGCCATTCACCAAAATAAGAAGCATTATACTACACTTTTTGTAATTCTAATTATTTCATTGATTCAATCAATGAATTTAAGTTTTGTTTTTTTTTTTTCTTTTTCGTGACCGGCACTCAGCCAGTGAGCGCACCGGCCATTCCTATATAGGATCCGAACCGGCGGCCGCTGGGAGCGTCGCCGCGCTCCCAGCGCCGCACCCTCCCGAGTGCGCCACAGGCTCGGCCCTGAATTTAAGTTTTAAATAAACTAGAAAGTATATACTGATATATTGGAGAAGTAAGCTAATGTATTTAACTTATGGATGGTTCTATCAGAAGTGTTTGCACCCCATTTTGGAGTCCTCTATTCTACACAAAAGGCTTTGGCAGTCTAGACCGGGAGGTGGCAAATTACAGCCCTCAGGCCAAATTGGTCCCACTGCCTGTTTTTGTAAATAAAATTTCTGGCAACACAGACATACCTATTCATTTATGTATTGTCTATTGTTGGCTGCCTTCACAGCAGAGTTGAGTAGTTGTGACAGAGACTGCATGCCCACGAAATTGGAAATATTTACTTTCTGGACCATTACAGAAAAAAGTTTCTTGTCCCTAGTCTAGAAAGCTAGTTCACATTTTTCTGCAATGCTTTACAAATAGCTTTTCAATGTATTGAATCATATGATATGATTCATATAGACTAGTGGTTTTCAAACTACCTTTGCACATGTAGCAGGGCAGTAAAAGATTTTGCTTTTATTCATTTTATATGATGAGATCCTCTATAAGATTTCCTTCACACAAAGGGTAAAATGGCCAAATAAAAAACAAGAAAAGGAGAAAGAGGGAGAAAAGGAGAGATGGGGAGAGGGAAAATAAATGGAGCACGGTAGGGAGAAAGGGAGGGAAGAGTAGAAAAGAAGGGAATAGGGAGAAAAGAAGGAATAAGAAAACTCTGAAAGCCACTGATCTATTTTGGGGGCAGAGAGAACAGGAAAGGACAAGGAGACCCTTGTTTAGTAACTGAGTTTGCACTCTGTAGCTAAGTTCAGAATAGAACCCACATCTCTTAACATACAGCATGTATATACAGTATATAGCATATATTCTCAATAGGGGCAATAACACCCCCAAGCAGTCGAAAATTGGTTCAGGGGAAAGGATAGAAGAAATCTTAGATATTACAACGATTTTGGCCCTCTAAAGCTAAACCCAACCCAACAAAATCTTATACCTTAGTATTTAATTTTGTTAATTTCTCTCATTAAAATTAAATAAAATTAATTAAATTAAATTAAAATTCTTTTCCTTAGGGGAGCAATAATGAAAAAAAAAAAGGTTGAGAACATTGATAATAAAAATATTTCTCAACCTTAAGTTCCCCTTACACAAAATTTACTAATATACACATTTCAACAGCATTTTTGGTTCTACTATACACAAACTACAAATTCATCCTGCTATGTCCTGTCACGGACAGTCTAAAAAGATGAAATTCTAGGTGAATATAGAAAAGGAAAGGATAGTAAAACAGCAAGAAGGAGTAGAGGTTTTCACAAAGAAAACTTGTAGAAGAAAGTAAACTCAAGACTCAGAACCGTATGCCCTAACATTTGTAAGTAAGGGGGTGCTGAGCCATGTACTTTACCATGGCATTATTGTAAACAAAAGCCTAGGTAATTTTATATAACACTAGACACAGGACTCTCAGAATGAGAAATACCTAATCAGCAATATCAAACATCCAAGTTCCTTGTTATCTCTTGAACCGCAGTGGAAACCAACGGATACAAGCAACTACTAAAACTTGGATGGAAAGAGTCTAATATAAAGGGATTAAAAAACAGCAATTACTTATTGTGCTAATTACTAAGTTATTGCCTTAGCCATAAGCCTACTGTGGCTGCTTTGCAAATGACATTTCCCCTCTGCCAAAAAGGTAGCTGCCTTTTAGGGTTTGCTAACAGGGGTTGTTAGAAAGAGATTGAATAGTTGGAGAAAGTGAGGAGGGCTTCCCGGTTTTACTTGCTATTATTCCTTTCAGTTACCCCAGCAACAGCTCTTCAGAAGAAATAACTCTTGAGCTGGTTCCAATTTCTAAGAGTTTTTTTCCCGCCCTATTCTCCCAGATCCAAACCCATCACATTTCCTCAGAGGTACCAGGAGCAGCCAAACAGTACCCCTTTCTCAAAGGTCTAGGCCCTAGCTCTCTGGGGCACCTCCCACAAACCCTGAGGTACAAACACTAGCCAAGCAACACCTTAGTTTCAGAGGTCTGGGTCCCAGTTCTGCCCTTCCCTGAGATACTATGTCCTGATAACCGCAACCTCTTCTCTATGTTCTCCTACGATTGGTACCTGCTTCCTGTTATTACTATTTCTGTCTCAGTGTTTCCTTTTGCATTATCTTCCCATACGCATTTAACCAACTCTCCATATGAAATTTTCTCCATTTCTATAACTAGTATGGCTTATATTTTCCTGGCTGGTCCCTGACAGATACAATGGTATCGAGTAGTCCTTACTTTCAATGTAATTAATTTTCTTTTCAGGTGTTATTTTTAGTGTTTGATGTTATTGAATGTAAAAATATTTCTAAAGGCTCTCATAGGTTTACTCATAATTCGGTTTCCCTAAAACTTTTTTTCCCATTAGATGTGAGGGTTTTTTTCTCCCACAATTCTTTTGGTTAAATCTGTGAGAAAGTCTCAAGTCACCAAGAAGCCTTTGAGACTTCTACCTTAATCTGTCCTTATATCCTCTAATACACCTTTGAGACTTCTACCTTAATCTGTCCCAGACCCTCTGTCCTTTGGTCTTCAAGCCAAAAGAGATGCAAATCTTCCTTTTTAACAAAGAGAGCAAATCTGCTGGCTCTGAGCAATAGTAACTGGAATAGTCAGTGACAGGAAGAGTGTACTTTAATAAGTTATCAAGAGGCAGCCAACTTTAACCCAGCATATAGCAATTGGCTGAAACTTAAAATTTTGAAACAATGCCCTGTATTTACTAATACAATTTATTTAATATATACTGGGGTTAGTCATAGTAGGGGGATACAAAATCTCTAAGTATAAAACACACACCTGCCTTCAATAGCAGTTATTTAGACAACTATATTACTCTTAACATATTAAAATCTCACCTTGCCAGCTATCTAGAGAAAATACATGACTTAACCTCTGTTATTCTCAGTTTATTCCTGTGCAAAGAAAAAGGCTGGACTGGGTCTCTGTAGCTATATATCTACCATGACAATTTATAAAATTTCTTTTTGTACTGAGGCATAAAAAGCTTGGAATTATCAGAGGAGACAAAAAGGCTGGTTTTGTAAAAGAAAGAAGTAAAGAGGTAGAAAAGGTATCAATATTGGTAATTCAAAAACAATTTGAAAGAGATTCAAATACACCTTGTTAGGGAATTCTTTATTTTCCTCCCTCAAGACAGGGAAAAGAAAGAACATATGTCATAGTTAAATTATCAGGTTAAAAAAATAAAAACTCATTCTCTATTTCTACTATCGTAGTCTTTAAAAACATTTACTAAGCCAGAAAGAAATTCTCTTCAAGATAGAAAATATTTTTTGTTCTCAGTTTTAAAAAGTTAGTTTTGATATTCTCATCTCAAAATAAACTGACAATCTGTAGTGGATTGAATTACGTCCCCTCAAAATTCACTGAAGCTTGAATTGTGTCCCCCAAGCTTTATGTATTAGAATCCTGGCCCCCACTGTGACTGTTAAGAGGGTGGGAAATCCTATTATGGTAATTGAAAGGTGGAGCCTTGAAGAGGTGATTGGATTGTAGGACCTTTCAGTAGTGAAAGGATTAAAAATGGTGGCAAGAAAAGGCGATATTACAACTGATTCATCTGAAATACAAGGAATCATTCGAGACTACTATAAACAACTATACGCCAACAAATTTGAAAATCTGGAGGAAATGGATAAATTTCTGGACACACACAAGCTCCCAAAACTGAACCGTGAAGACGTAGAAAATTTGAACAGACCAATAACAATAAAGGAGATTGAAGCTGTTATCAGAAGGCTCCCAACAAAGAAAAGCCCAGGACCAGATGGATTCACAGCAGAATTTTACCAAACATTCAAAGAGGAATTGACACCGATTCTTTACAAACTATTCCAAAAGATTGAAACGGACGCAAATCTCCCAAACTCATTCTATGAAGCAAACATCATCCTGATACCAAAACCAGGTAAAGATATAACCAAAAAAGAAAACTACAGGCCGATATCCTTGATGAATATAGATGCAAAAATCCTCACTAAAATACTAGCAAACAGAATACAGCAACACATACGAAAAATTATTCATCATGATCAAGTGGGATTCATCCCAGGGATGCAAGGTTGGTTCAACATACGCAAATCAATAAATGTGATACACCATATTAATAAACTCAAACACCAGGACCATATGATCATCTCTATAGATGCTGAAAAAGCATTTGATAAAGTTCAGCACTCATTCATGACAAAGACCCTCTATAAGTTAGGTATAGAGGGAAAGTATCTCAACATAATTAAAGCCATATATGACAAACCCACTGCCAATATCATCCTGAATGGGGAAAAGCTGAAAGCTTTTCCTTTAAGAACAGGCACTAGACAAGGATGCCCACTCTCACCACTCCTATTCAACATAGTGTTGGAAGTACTAGCCAGAGCAATCAGAGAAGAGAAGGAAATAAAGGGCATCCAGATTGGAAAAGATGAAGTCAAACTGTCCCTGTTTGCAGATGACATGATCCTATATATCGAACAGCCTAAAACCTCTACAAAAAAACTGTTGGAATTGATAAATGATTTCAGCACAGTAGCAGGATACAAAATCAACACACAAAAATCAGTAGCATTTCTTTTCTCCAATAGTGAACATGCAGAAGGAGAAATCAAGAAAGCCTGCCCATTTACAATAGCCACCAAAAAAATAAAATACTTAGGAATTGAGTTAACCAAGGAGGTGAAAAATCTCTATAATGAGAACTACAAACCATTGCTGAGAGAAATTAGAGAGGATACAAGAAGATGGAAAGATATTCCATGCTCTTGGATTGGAAGAATCAACATAGTGAAAATGTCCATACTACCCAAAGTGATATACAAATTCAATGCAATCCCCATCAAAATTCCAAAGACATTTTTCTCAGAAATGGAAAAAACTATTCAGACATTTATATGGAACAATAAAAGACCACGAATAGCCAAAGCAATGCTCAGCAAAAAAAATAAAGCTGGAGGCATAACACTACCTGACTTTAAGCTATACTACAAAGCTATAATAACCAAAACAGTATGGTACTGGCATAAAAACAGACACACTGACCAATGGAATAGAATAGAGAATCCAGAAATCAACCCACACACTTACTGCCATCTGATCTTTGACAAAGGCACCAAGCCTATTCACTGGGGAAGGGACTGCCTCTTCAGCAAGTGGTGCTGGGATAACTGGATATCGATATGCAGGAGAATGAAACTAGATCCATACCTCTCACCGTATACTAAAATCAACTCAAAATGGATTAAGGATTTAAATATACACCCTGAGACAATAAAACTTCTTAAAGAAAACATAGGGGAAACACTTCAGGAAATAGGACTGGGCACAGACTTCATGAATACGACCCCAAAAGCACGGGCAACCAAAGGAAAAATAAACAAATGGGATTATATCAAACTAAAAAGCTTCTGCACAGCAAAAGAAACAATTAAAAGAGTTAAAAGACAACCAACAGAGTGGGAGAAAATATTTGCAAAATATACATCTGACAAAGGATTAATATCCAGAATATATAAGGAACTCAAACAACTGTACAAGAAGAAAACAAGCAACCCAATTAAAAAATGGGCAAAAGAGCTAAGTAGGCATTTCTCTAAGGAAGATATCCAAATGGCCAACAGACATATGAAAAAATGCTCAACATCACTCAGCATCCGGGAAATGCAAATCAAAACCACATTGAGATACCATCTAACCCCAGTTAGGATGGCTAAAATCCAAAAGACTATGAACGATAAATGCTGGCGAGGCTGCGGAGAAAAAGGAACTCTCATACATTGTTGGTGGGACTGCAAAATGGTGCAGCCTCTATGGAAAATGGTATGGAGGTTCCTTAAACAATTGCAAATAGATCTACCATACGACCCAGCCATCCCACTGTTGGGAATATACCCAGAGGAATGGAAATCATCAAGTCGAAGGTATACCTGTTCCCCAATGTTCATCGCAGCACTCTTTACAATAGCCAAGAGTTGGAACCAGCCCAAATGCCCATCATCAGATGAGTGGATACGGAAAATGTGGTACATCTACACAATGGAATACTACTCAGCTATAAAAACGAATGAAATACTGCCATTTGCAACAACATGGATGGACCTTGAGAGAATTATATTAAGTGAAACAAGTCAGGCACAGAAAGAGAAATACCACATGTTCTCACTTATTGGAGGGAGCTAAACATTAATATATAAATTCACACACACACATACACACACACACACACAAATCGGGGGGGGAGGGAAGAAGATATAACAACCACAATTACTTGAAGTTGATACAACAAGCAAACAGAAAGGACATTGTTGGGGGGAGGGGGGGGAGGGAGAAGGGAGGGAGGTTTTGGTGATGGGGAGCATTAATCAGCTACAATGTATATCGACAAAATAAAATTAAAAAAAAAAAAAATAAAAAAAAAAAAAAAAAAAAAAAAAAAAAAAAACATACGCAAATCAATAAATGTGATACATCATATTAATAAACTCAAACACAAGGACCATATGATCATCTCTATAGATGCTGAAAAAGCATTTGATAAAGTTCAGCACTCATTCTTGACGAAGACCCTCTATAAGTTAGGTATAGAGGGAAAGTATCTCAACATAATTAAAGCCATATATGCCAAACCCACTGACAATATCATCCTGAATGGGGAAAAGCTGAAAGCTTTTCCTTTAAGAACAGGAACTAGACAAGGATGCCCACTCTCACCACTCCAATTCAACATAGTGTTGGAAGTACTAGACAGAGCAATCAGAGAAGACAAGGAAATAAAGGGCATCCAGATTGGAAAAGACGAAGTCAAACTGTCCCTGTTTGCAGATGACATGATCCTATATATCGAACAGCCTAAAACCTCTACAAAAAAACTGCTGGAATTGATAAATGATTTCAGCACAGTAGCAGGATACAAAATCAACACACAAAAATCAGTAGCATTTCTTTTCTCCAATAGTGAACATGCAGAACGAGAAATCAAGAAAGCCTGCCCATTTGCAATAGCCACCAAAAAAATAAAATACTTAGGAATTGAGTTAACAAAGGAGGTGAAAAATCTCTATAATGAGAACTACAAACCACTGCTGAGAGAAATTAGAGAGGATACAAGAAGATGGAAAGATATCCCATGCTCTTGGATTGGAAGAATCAACATAGTGAAAATGTCCATACTACCCAAAGTGATATACAAATTCAATGCAATCCCCATCAAAATTCCAAAGACATTTTTCTCAGAAATGGAAAAAACTATCCAGTCATTTATATGGAACAATAAAAGACCACGCATAGCCAAAGCAATGCTGAGCAAAAAAAATAAAGCTGGAGGCATAACACTACCTGACTTTAAGCTATACTACAAAGCTATAATAAACAAAACAGTATGGTACTGGCATAAAAACAGACACACTGACCAATGGAATAGAATAGAGAATCCAGAAATCAACCCACACACTTACTGCCACCTGATCTTTGACAAAGGCATCAAGCCTATTCACTGGGGAAGGGACTGCCTCTTCAGCAAATGGTGCTGGGATAACTGGATATCCATATGCAGGAGAATGAAACTAGATCCATACCTCTCGCCGTATACTAAAATCAACTCAAAATGGATTAAGGATTTAAATATACACCCTGAAACAATAAAACTTCTTAAAGAAAACATAGGAGAAACACTTCAGGAAATAGGACTGGACACAGACTTCATGAACATGACCCCAAAAGCACGGGCAACCAAAGGAAAAATAAACAAATGGGATTATGTCAAACTAAAAAGCTTCTGCACAGCAAAAGAAACAATTAAAAGAGTTAAAAGACAACCAACAGAGTGGGAGAAAATATTTGCAAAATATACATCTGACAAAGGATTAATATCCAGAATATACAAGGAACTCAAACAACTTTACAAGAAGAAAACAAGCAACCCAATTAAAAAATGGGCAAAAGAGCTAAGGAGGCATTTCTCTAAGGAAGATATACAAATGGCCAACAGACATATGAAAAAATGCTCAACATCACTCAGCATCCGGGAAATGCAAATCAAAACCACACTGAGATACCATCTAACCCCAGTTAGGATGGCTAAAATCCAAAAGACTCTGAACGATAAATGCTGGCGAGGCTGCGGAGAAAAAGGAACTCTCATACATTGTTGGTGGGACTGCAAAATGGTGCAGCCTCTATGGAAAATGGTATGGAGGTTCCTCAAACAATTGCAGATAGATCTACCATACGACCCAGCTATCCCACTGTTGGGAATATACCCAGAGGAATGGAAATCATCAAGTCGAAGGTATACCTGTTTCCCAATGTTTATCGCAGCACTCTTTACAATAGCCAAGAGTTGGAACCAGCCCAAATGCCCATCATCAGATGAGTGGATACGGAAAATGTGGTACATCTACACAATGGAATACTACTCAGCTATAAAAACGAATGAAATACTGCCATTTGCAACAACATGGATGGACCTTGAGAGAATTATATTAAGTGAAACAAGTCAGGCACAGAAAGAGAAATACCACATGTTCTCACTTATTGGTGGGAGCTAAAAATTAATATATAAATTCACACACACACACACACACACACACACACACACACACACACACACACACACAAAACTGGGGGGGGAGAAGATATAACAACCACAATTACTTGAAGTTGATACGACAAGCAAACAGAAAGGACATTGTTGGGGGGAGGGGGGGAGGGAGAAGGGAGGGAGGTTTTGGTGATGGTGAGCAATAATCAGCCACAATGTATATCGACAAAATAAAATTAAAAAAAAAAAAAAAAAAAAAATGGTGGCCAGAGGCGTGGTTCTGAGGGCTTTAAAAGAAGAGAGAAGAGAGTCCCCCCCCCCACCCTGCTTTCCCCCAGGTCACTGTTGCCACCATGACATGGACTTTGGACTTCCCAGCCTCAGAAACTGTAAGCAAGAAATTTTGTTTTCTTTTGTTTTCTTTATAAATTACCCAGTTTCAATCATTTTGTTCTAAGCAACAGAAACAGACTAATTCAGAAAACTGGTACCAGAGAAGTGGGGTGTTGCTATAACAGATACTTGAAAATGTGGAAACGTCTTTGGAACTAGGTGTTGAGGAAAGGTTGGAAGAGTTTGGAGGACTCAGAATAGGACAAAAAGACAAGGGAAAGTTTGGAATGTATTAGAGACTGGTTATGTGGTGGTGAGCAGAATGCTGATAGAAATATGGACAGTAAAGGCCATTCTGAGAAGGTCTCAGACGTAAATGAGAAGGATCTTACTGGAAACTGCAGCAAAGCTCACCCTTGCTGTGAACTGGTAAGGAACTTGATTGCATTGTGTCCATGCCCTAGGACTTTGGGGAAATTGGAACTTAAGAGTTGTGAACCAAGTATTTGGCAGAAGAAATTCCTAAGCAGCAAAGCATTAAGGAAGCTGCGTGGCTACTTGTAACAGCCTACTCTGAGTTGTGGCAGCAAAGGCGTGACATAAAGCCAGAATTTAAAAGGGAAGCAGAGTGTAAAGATTTGGAAAATTTGCAGCTTGGCCATGTGGTAGAGAAGCAGAGAGCATTTTTCAGAAGAAAAATGCAATGGTGCTAAGAAGATTAGTATAAAGGAAAGAGATTATCAAGAGAAGGTGAAAAAGGCCCTGAAGGCATTGGAGAAGCCGCTGGGGCCAACCCTTACATTTCAGGCCCAAAGGCCTAGGGAGACCAAATGGTTTTGGGGAACAGGCCTGAGGCATCCTCATGGGATCACTGATCAGGGCCACCCCAGGAGTTCTGCTTCCAGCACCAGCACTCTAGCTGCTTTGGCTGCTCCAGCTGGGGCTACATTGGCCTTAGGCATGGATGGACCTGCAGCTTTGAGTTTGGAGGATGGAAAATACAAGCCAGGGCCCTGACAGTAACCACACAGTGTTAAGTTTATAGGCTCGCAGAATGCCAGAGCTGTGAAGGGTTGGGAGCCTCCACCCCAATTTCAAAGTATGTATGGAAAAGTCTGGGGGCCCAGGAAGAGATCTGCCAGAGGGGTGGATTCACCACAGACCACTTTTGCTAGAGCAATGCCAAGCAGAAATGTGGGGTTACAGTTGCAGCAGAGAAACCCCATCAGTGCCATGCCTAGTGGAGCTGTGAGAGTGGGACCACCATGGAGATCCCAGACCTGTGGAGCTACGGGAGTAGAACACCAGCCTGGGAGAGCTGAAGTGTGGCTTCAGATCAGGAAAACCACAGTGGCAGAGTTGCCTGAGCACTTGGGACCCAACCCCGATGAGCACGCAGAGGAGGTTGAACATAGAGTCAAGGTACCTGATTCACCAGATCTGATATTTAATGCCTGCCCTGCTAGGTTTCAGACTTGTTTGGGGCCTGTTACCCTTTCTTTTGGCCTATTTCCCCCTTTTTGAATCAGAATATTTACCCTATGTTTGTCCCACCTTTGTATCTTGGAGTAGATAACTTGTTTCAATTTCACAGATGGGACTTTGAACTCTGGACTTTTGAGTTGAAACAAGTTAAGACTTTGGGGATGGAATTAATGCATTTGCATGCAAAAAGGACATGAGTTTTGGGGGGACAGGGGTGGAATGTAGTGGATTGAATTATGTCCCCCCAAATTCACTGAAGCTTGAATTGTGTCCCCAAGTTTTATGTATTAGAAACTTGTCCCCCACTGTGACTATTAAGAGGGTGAGAAATCCTATTATGGTCATTGAAAGGTGGAGCCTTGAACAGGTGATTAGATTGTAGGACCATGCCATAGTGAGTAGATTAAAAATGGTGATGAGGGGCGTGGTTCTGAGGGCTTTAAAAGAATAGAGAGGAAAATCTCTCTCTCTCTCTCTCTCTTTCTTTTTTCTCACTCCTGCTCTCTGCTCTCTCTGCTTCCACCATCTTGCAATGTGAGACCGATCCCTGGGTCACTGTCCCCACCACCAGATGAACTTTGGACTTCCCAGCCTCAGAAACCATAAGCAATACATTTTGTTTTCTCATAAAATCACCCAGTTTCAAGTATTTTGTTATAAGCAACAGACACTAATACACCACCTGACATACGGCAGACCATATATACTTTCACAGCTTGTTCATGTAAATAATTATATTTAAAGTAGTAGTTAAAGGTTCATAGAATAGGTGAGATCATTTACCATTCAGTACTTACCACTTATCACATCTGATTCAAGGGCAATTTGCTGAAAATATCCTTCAAACTTTATAATCCATTAGAGTTAATCCAATGTAAACTGGGAAAAAAAGACTCCAATTCCAATTTTTTGTTTATACCCCATCTACACTCTTACTGTAGCCTTGATAATTTCCTTCTAAAATTTAAAACTCATGACATTTATACAGTAGAAATGAAAAAGGCTTTAATTTTGGAATATGATTTAACCATCCACTCTTTTAAAAAGGAAATTTTATGATTTCAAAATTGAAAATGTTAGGCCTTAGTACTCAAAATCAGTATAAAAATCAAGTTGCAGAAATTTGTATAGCTTAATCACATTTATGTAATGCATTGTATACTTTTAGAAATGCACAGATGAAAGTCCAGAAACACAAAATCATGTACACTAACAACATCTAATTCTGAGTAACAGGAAAAAGGAAATTCAGAGCAGAGTGAAAAAATTTTTTCACTTATATTCTATATTAAAACAAAACTAAAAGCATACACCTACAATAATTTTTTTAATCAAAATTTTATTTAAAAAAAGCATGTAAGTTATAGATAAACCACTGGAGAAACCTGAGTTTTAAATTCAAGTAACATATTTAGTCATTTAATTCATTTACACATAAATCTTAAATTTGGTACCTCTTGTGTGTCAACCACTGTTTGTATGCTCTGGGTATACAGCAGCGAACAAAGACCCTGCCCTTTTGAAGCTTATATTCTGGTGGGAGTGCTGACAAGATGATTATACACTGTATTAAAAACTCCAAAGCATATAAATAAACAAGGTACAGAGTAATGCAGTATGGAGATAGCTAATTTACACTGAGTGTTCAAGAAAGGCCTCTTTGAAAAGATTACACTAGAACTAAAGACCTAAATAATGAGAATGAGATGCCGTATACAAAGATCCTGGAGAAGGACTACAGACAGAGGCAACTGATTGCAAAGGTATAGAGGATGGAAAGAATAGTGTGGTTAAAGAATAGCGTGGTAAGAAGATAAGCTAGAGTGCATGAGCCTTTGATATCCAAGGTAAGGAATTCAATAAGTCACTGAAGGATTTAAGTAGGAGAGTGACAAAACATGATTTACATTTTAAAAAGATCCCTCTGGTCACTGTGTGAATAATGGATTGTAGGAAGGCCAACAGTGAAAGTAAGAAGACCAATTAGGAAGCTAAGCAACAGCTTAGGTGGAAAATGATGGTGCCTTGGTCCCCATCAGCACAGACATTACTCCGCTTAGAAATCAGTGGAGAAAAACAGAAGAAATATTAAGAGAAATTATTGTATTTTGAATTTAATTTTTTGAAAATGTGTGGCACTTTATTTTTTTCTTTTGTTCCGTAAGTACCTACATAATAACCCCAATTTTGTCTCTTAGCCCAAAATATTTACTATCTGGCCCTTTAAAAAAAAAAAGAAGGAAAAACTTTACTGAACCCTGACCAGAAAAAAAAGTGTAGAGTGTGAAAAATGGTGAACTCGGTAACCAAGTCTGGAGGTATTTCAACATTTGGAGAAGCAAAAACCAGCAGAGGAGTGGACACTGAGACAGTATTATAGCAGATCAAGAGAAAAAGGTATTTCAAGAAAGAGGAGGAGGAATGGGAAGAAGATCAAAGGTGGAATGATCAACTGTGCTGAATATTGCTCAGAAAACTTAAAGATGATGAGAGAAGTGTCTACTGGACTTGGCAAAATTGAAATCACTTGACAAGAGCAGTTTCAGTGGAGTGGTGAGAACAGAAACTCAAATGTGTTGAAGAGTAAATACAAAATGAAAAAGTGTAATAAAGAAAATCAACCAAATTTCTACTGAAATGCAGAGCAGAGAGATGGAACAGTACTGGAAGAGAGGAGTGGTCAAGTAAGGGTTAAGGTTTTTTGTTTTGTTTTGTAAGACGCTGGTAAGAATTACCTGGCAGAGGGAGGAATTGATGCTATACCATTAGAAGAGGTAATGGGATTCAGAGCAAAATGATGAAAACAAAGATACTTCTTCCATTGTCATAGAAAATAAACGATACTGATTTGGGTAAGAAGGGAAGTAAAGACAGGAAGAATGTGATGTATAATGAAAAGTGCTTATATTTGATGGTCTCAATAAGGTCAAACATTTTTACAAGGGATACCAGAGTAACCGATTTGGAGATGGGGGTGGTAAACAGAGAAGGAAATACATGCTAGCAAGACTTGATTGGGAGGTATAGCTGCTAATAATGACAAGTTTGTTAACTTTTTAAAAAACTGACAAATAAAAATTGTATATATTTATGGTATAGAACAAGATGTTTTAAAATATGTATACATTGTGGAATGACTAAATTGAGCCAACTAAAATATGCATTACCTTATATACTTATTTTTGTAAGAACACTTAGAATCTGCTCTCAGAGATTTTCAAGCGTACAATAGATTGTTATTAACTATAGTCACCATGTTGTACAATAGATTTCTTGGCTTGTTATCTTTTTAAAAGGTAACTACAGGAGTACATGCTTAGAAAGGACAGAAGCAAAGACACTTACAAATGAGAAAATGAAGGCTATATGAGTGGTAAGTAATACTGCTGGCAAATGCCTGTATATTCCCACACAATTATCTGTTTGTCAGAATGTTTCATACAATGTCCACAGTGCTCTATATGTAAATGAGAATATTATAACTGATATTAAACTGTCAAATTTAGAATGTTCTTCTATTAATCTAAATGCACATCCAAACTTATCAGTGCACTAAAACAGTAATGGCTTTTAGAACTTTCATGGAAACATTAGGTAATATAATAATAATAGTTTTTTCAAAAATATTTGTACATAAGCATATCTAAAACAGCCAAATACATATTTTTAAAATTTTTTATTGTACATATCTGTGGGGTACAGCATCAAACATAAGTAGAAGTGTGCAACATGTGATGTTCAAATCAGGACAATCAGCACATCTATCATTACACAATGCAGTTGATCTTTGTGGTGCCCCACCATCTCTTTCTCATCCCATTACCCCCAGCAACCCCAGCTCTTAAAACAGCCAAATATTGAAAATTGTTGGAACTGAAAGATGGATGTCAGGTTCATTATACTAATCTAATTTATTCATATGTTTGAAAATTTCTATAATTTTTTAAAAAACTAACTACTGACAACGTGGACTAGCAACTACAGTCCTCAGAATCTATGCTTTTAATGAAAAGTGGGCTTCCATATTTTGAAGGACTGGAATGTCGGGCTCTGTAAAACTGCCTGAAGCAAAGCCATAAGCATAGGAAAAGCACCTATTTTATGAAACCTTTGCCCTGAAGTGGAACCTATGTATTTTTCAAAACAAAGGAGTTCAAGTTTGCCATTCAGAACAACACACCAAACATGAAAGATTGCTAATGACTTACGAACTTCTAATGT
Organism: Cynocephalus volans; assembly: GCF_027409185.1. Lineage (NCBI taxonomy): Eukaryota > Metazoa > Chordata > Mammalia > Dermoptera > Cynocephalidae > Cynocephalus > Cynocephalus volans. The sequence continues at coordinate 84,008,496 of NC_084460.1, read as the reverse complement.
AGCACGAATCATACTTTAACACTAGGATATTGGTTTCAATAAAGAGCCTATTTCATCTTATAAACTTCACCAGAATATTGTCAACAGCAGTATCAGACAATGGAGAGCTAATGAAATGAAGAAGCGGCATCCTGCACACTGTGCTTCTCATCACTCTAATGCAGAATCTAATGGATGAGATCCATTTTTAACATTAAAAAAAAAATCAGCCTGTAAACCTAGAAAAATAGTCTGCCATTTGACAAAATTATTAGAAAATATTTTGCTACCTAAATTCAATCAACTGCTTAAGTGGAACTGGTTTCTTTTATCAGTAAAAAAGAGGAGCAGCATACTTTCTTCTTGTCTTTTATTATAATTCAAAAACCTGATTATATTAATAGTTTTTTGTTTTAGCAATATCAGAAGTAGAAGATGTCAGAAAGATCAGAGGATTATAAATATTCTCTTTTTATAAAGATGTTTTCCTGACTCTATAATAGAAGATATTATAAATACTGGATAATATCAAATTTTCAGAAATCAATGCTTTTCAAATATACTGGGTTGCCTATATTAAAAATATAGCTTTTAATACCAAACCCTGATTTTATTTGATATCACAACCAAATTATCTTTTCTGAAAAGTAAATGGTTATTAGTGATTTCTACTACAGTTCCATAACAGCAAAGGAAGAATCCATGTTTAGGTGATTATTGTATGTTTTGATTCAGTTATCTACAGGGTGTCTGCATGGTACTCTAACTATTTAAAGCCAGTAAAGAGATTACAGCTCACACTAACTGGATTTTCACAGCTCCCTACCATTCGGCTTGAATTCCTCATGGGCAGATTAAAAGGACTAAGGCAAACAATAGTCTTTTTAAAATACAAGGTGGTTATTAGGAAAAAAAAAAAAAAAAGGAAAGAAAGAAAGAAAAAGTATCCTTTATGGTCAAAACAACAACAAAATTATCCAAGGAAGCAGTCACATAAAAATAAAGTTAAATGTATAACAGAGGTAAAACCCGGGGTGTTGGCATATAACTAACCTAAATGAAGAAATTAATAGCACTTAAAAGGATTGTAGTTTTTATTCTGAAATCTACATTGTAGAGGGTATGGTTTTAGAGTTCAAAGATGGCTAGGTACAGCATCAGAAGAACAAAGCTGGAAGGACCTTGATGATCATTTACTCTATCCTTTTACTACATTATGGACAGACTGAGGCTTAAAGAACTCAAGCAGCATTCCCAAGTCAACTACTGGTAGTTATCAAAGTAACTGTGTTTGAGTATTTCAGGTTCTTTTCCACTTTCACTTAACCACCTTCTCATTCTGTACTAATTTCCCACCATCACTCACTCCAAAGGATCATCTGACTTCCCTACCTATGATTAGCCCTTCGTTTGAGCCATGAATACTAACCTTTCCTCATGCATTATGTTCTTTAATGCTCGTGTAATACTGTGAAGTAGTTATGTTTATCATAGCCCTTTTAGAGATAAAGAAACCAAGGCTTAAAGAGATTAACTGGCTTGCCCAAGATCACACAGCTAGTGAATGGAAGAGTTGGATTTAAAGTCAGGTCTACAAAACTCTAGTATATGAGATACCCCTGTACTATTTTTAGCTGCTTCTTAGCTTCTTTTCCTTACTTCATGGATAAGCCATATTGGTTTACACTCTTTCTCCCACCCACTATTCATACAATTCATCCAAATTCCATCCTCAGTGTCTCTATGCTAACATTCACTATTAAACAACTGGTGAATTTCTGACCCCAAGTCAGATCAAGATCCACCTGGATAACATTTTTTCCTTCTCAACTGCCACTACCTTAATTAAGGCTTTATCATTACTCTCTCAACATAATTACTTATTATAAGCCTCCTAACTGGTCTCTTGGCCTTCAATACATTCTCCTTAGCGCTTCTTCTCTAATTTAAAATCCTTCAAGTCAAAACTCCTCTGGTGAGAATGACAAATGCTGGTGAGGACGTGGAGAAAGGGGAATCCTTCTACACTGTTGGTGGGACTGTAAATTAGTACAGCCTTTACAGAAAACAGTATGACGGTTTCTCAAATAACTACAGATAGAATTACCAAATGCTGGGACACAGGGAATAATTGCAATTTGAGGTGGTGGGCATGCTGCCAGTATTGATCCAATTATCATATCTTGGGCACAGGTGCTAACAGCCAGCTCTGTACTCCATGAATATCAATTAAAAAAAATTTTTTAAATAAAGCATTATCGTTAAAAAAAAACTAACATACAATCCAGCAATCCCACTACTGGGTATATAGCCAAAAGAATGAAATCATCATATTGAAGAGATACCTGCACTTCCATGTTTACCGCAGCTCTATTTACAATAGCCAAGTATGGAACCTACCTAAATGTCTGTCGATGGATGACTGGGTAAAGAAAATGTGGTATATATACTCAACAGAATACTACTCAGCCATAAAAAAGAATGAAATTCTGCCACTTGCAGCAACATGATGAATTTGGAGAAAATTATATTAAGTGAAGTAAGCCAGGCAAAGAAAGAAAAATACCGTGTGTCCTCACTCATAAGTGGGAGCTAAGGAAAGGAAAGGAAGGAAGGGAAGGAAGGAAGGAAGGAAGGACAGAAGGAAGGAAGGAAGGAAGGAAGGAAGGAAGGAAGGAAGGAAGGAAGGAAGGAAGGAAGGAAGAATACCATAATACATTGAACTTTCAGAAGGAGAGAACAGAACTGTGGTTATTACAGTGGGGAAAGGGAGAGGAGGAGAGGGATTAGGGAGAAATTTGTTAACAGACACAAAGAAGGAGTACATTTTATGATATCAAGTATGTCAACTATCCTGATTTGACAATCACATACTGTACACAAATACTGATAGTCAACTCTGTATCCCACAAATACGTATAATTAATTATGTTTCAAAAATAAATGTTTTTTAAAAAGAGCAAAACAAATATCATGGTCTTATTTATAAAATAAATGTTAAAATATTCAAACAAACAAACAAACAAAAACTCCTGTGGTGCCTCCTCTTGTATCCCCTTATTAGTTTTTTTAGCCAGAATGAACTAAGGATCCCAAAAAGAAAAATAAATTTTAAAATGTATATTTGCACTTGCTTATAATTTTATATAAAGAAACCCTAGAAGGCTACATAAGAAACTAATAAATGTGGTTACATGGATTTTAGGGAGGGAAGAATAAGAAATTGGGTAGATGGGGAAAAGTGTATAAGAGAGACTCTTTACTGAATGTATGCTTTTATATAATGTTCAATTTTGAATTAAATAAGTGCATCATATATTAACAAAGGGAGGGAGAGGAAAAGGGAGGAGTGAAAGGAAGAAAACAAGAAAAAAGGAAAGAACCAAGAATGCTTGATGTCACTTTCTTGTTTTCAGACGACAACTTCTACATTTTCTGTATGTAACAATAAAATGGAAATTTCACCCAAAAGGGGGGGATAAAAATGTTTTCCCAAACACTCCATGGTCCCTCTCACCTCAGTCTTTTTGTTTTTCCCTCTTCTTACTTCTTCCTCTTCCATGTTCTTCTAGATGGCCTAGGTGTCAACGCCTTGAGGAAATCTTCTATGACTGGCTAACTTTCGGTTAAGCATCACTTCAGTATGCACCCCTAGTAGAGTGTGCATCTCTCTGTAACAGCACTCATACTACATTGTTATCAGTATTTGCATATCTGACTCCCAAACTAAATGGAAGTTTCTTGAGATCAAAGACTGTGTCTTATTCATCTTTGCAATCTCCAGTAACTACAATAGTGCCAGACACATTTTCACAGCATCCAAAGAAATCCATGGCACAATGCATTTATCTTTGTTGTGGCCCATGAGTCAGATCCAGCAGCCACTGTGATTTAATCTTTCCATATTGGAGATATTGCTTTGGTCACTGCAGCCTCCCCTTTCTAAGACTCTGTAGTTCTTCAATTCCAAGCAAAATGCCTAAAGAGTGAAGAATAAAAAGGAACTGAAAAGTTAGATGACATGTTGATTATGCACCAACATTTCATCCTGCCTACTTTATCTCTCCTTTTGAAAGTTCCAAAGGCTCCTCAAACTCAGTATGTTCAAAGCAAATGTATGATCTTTCCCTCATACCATGCCCTCTTCCAATATAACCCTTGCTCAGTAAAAAGTATCACCATCATTCCAGTGATGTAAAACAGAAAACTAATGGTTATCTTTACCATCTTCATCTCATTTACCAAATCAAATCCATCATTAACTGTATAAATGTGTCTCAAATTCATCAACTCCTCTCCATCTCCAATGCAAAATCCCTGACCCAAGCTACTATTACATCTCTCCCAGATTACTGTGCTACTTATCTGGCTTGTCTGCATCCACTCTTATCCCTCTGCAATCTGTTTTCTACACTGCAGCTGGAGTCATCTTTTCAAAACACTAATCAGATCATGTCACCCATCAGATTAAAACACTTCAAAGGCATCCTGTTACTCTTAAGATAGAGACCAAAATCCTTAACCAGTTTCACAAGGCCCTGCATAGTCCATCCCCTGTCTGCTTCTCCAACCCCATCTCAGGCTGTACTCACCCTCCTCTCCATCATACCTACTCTCTGACAATCCTTTAGTCCCTGTTCATATCAGTCTCCCTCCAATCTAGGGGCCGTTGTTGATGCTATTTCCTCTGCATGTAATTTTCTTTGCACTGCTTTTTCTCTACCTCCTACTCATTCTTGTTTCTTCAGGCGAGTTTTCCCTGACTATTTTAACTAAGTCAAATCCAACCCCCTCCCCATTATATTCTTTTTAAAGCACTATGCATCTCTTATCCTTGGCATTTATTATTATTGAAAATTTATATTTATGTGATTTCCATAACTATTATCAATCACCATGAAATGAATCTCCAAGACCCAGCTCAGTGCCTGGCATAATAGGTAATTAATATTTGATGAGCAAATGACAAAAAGGAGTGAGGGATTAGTTAGGTGGTAATATCTAGGCTACAGGCAGTCACCAATGTCCTTGCATGTAGAAAAGGCACATATTCCTCATCAGGGTAATTAACTTAATGTGAGGAGCCTAACCATTATAATTTATGGTTATCTTAAAGCTCCTCCCCCTTCAACTCTAGAATATTATACTCTTCTTTATTCAAAACTAGTGAGCTAATTTTATGCCACAAAAAGGGACTTCAGAAACCATTTACTCCATTCCTCTCATTTTATAGCTAAAGAATATAAAACCCAGAAATGTTAAGTAACCAGCCCATAGTCACATGCAAGTTAATAGAAGAGCCAGAACTGGAACCTATGCTTACCAGTCTAATGTCGTTTCTACTGTATCTATCATGGTAACACATCACGGATTTTTTCAGGGAAGAGAATCAGTATTTATTATTAATTTATATTCTAACCACGCTGTTGATACATATGAATTTGTCTGATCATGTTTTAATCCTGAGTTGAGAACATGTGGTAACCATAACTATAGTTTCAAAGGGCCATGTGAAAATTATAGACTTACTAATTGCACAGTTCTTATCTGTGGGATGACCTACTTGGATATTGTCAGAAGAAGAACTTGATGGGAAATTTTTTTAAACTTGTTTCATGGATGTGAGAAACTCTTGGATAAAGGCAGTCATGAGATTAGTTTTGGATATGTTGAACATGAGGTTCTAGACATGCCCAAAAGGCAATTGCATATATACATGTATTTGAAGTTACAAGAACAATCACAAGAACAAGTCTGGCCTACTGAAGACTTGGATAATGGGTTTAAGGACAGAAAGACAGTGAGCCAAATGATAGTCTTCAGTGAAAAAGGAGCATCCTCTAAGAAATATATGTCAGCAAAAGGAAGGGAAAGAAACCTTTATGGTGAAACATGAGCCTCAAAGAAATATGCTTTAATTTACTGTGTTAAAAATAAAGGATCAAAGAATAATAGTTTGGAAGAGTGAATGGAAAGAAAGAAGGATAAGAAATTTATTTCTTGACACTGAGACATATGAGAAAATAATAAAATAGGATGGAAACTACCAATCTAGTAATGGCAGACCAGGTAATTTAAATCAACCCTTGTTCCAACAACTACTACAATGGCTAGAAATTTTTTTTCAGTTTTTTTGTTTGTTTGCTTGATGACATGTACTATAGGTTGAATGTATCCTCCAAATGTTCATGTATTGTAAATTTAATCCCCACTGTTACAATGTTAAGAGTATGGAAAAATCCCATTATGGTAATTAAAAGGTGGGCCTTTAAGAGGTGATTAGATTATGAGGACTGTACTCTTGTGAATGGATTGATCCATTCATGGAGTAATGGGAGTGATTCTGATGGCTTTATAAGGAGAGTGAAAAGGTTAGTTCACTCTTGCTCAGCCATTTGCCACATAATACCCTGAGTTGCTGAAGAACAGGCCCTCATCAGATACATCTCATGGACCATGAACTTCCCAGCCTCCAAACTGTAAAAAATACATTTTATTTCTTTATAAATTACCCATTTTTAGGTATTCAGTTATAAGCAACAGAAACAGACTAATACAACACATGAGTTAGCAATTCAATTGCTGAAACTAGATTAAGATTATCCCAGATTACTCTCAGAAGCAACAGAAATGAGCCTATTGGAACTATACACAATGAAGTCATAGGCTATAAATAACTAAACTTAGTAGGTTAAAGAAGATAAAAATGAAATTGAGAATTGTTGGAGAAGAGGAAACCATAAAAAGTATCAGAAAAACATACTAGAATTGCAAAAAGTGCAATAAGGAAAATATAAAATATTGTATTACAAAAAATTAAGGACTCAACACATACACTGAACAGTAGATTAGATGGGTTTAACAAAAAGGAATGAGTGATCTGAAAGCTAAATATAAAGAAAACCACACATAGAAACATAATAGTAAAACTGCTAAAAACCAAACGCACAAAAGATAATAAAGATATTACAAGGAGCCAGAGAAAAGAAAAAAACATATAAAGTATTTCTTGAGGAGATACAGATTGATAGCAACTTCTCAAAAAATTAAGTAAGTCAGAAGAAAATAAAACGATGCTTTTCAAGTACTAAAATAAAATAAAATTCATTGCCAACTGAAAATTTCCAAGAATAAAGGTAAAATGCAGACATTTTCAAAAAAAAGTTTTAAAATCTGAGAGAATTTACAATAATAATAAAGGATGCTCTTTCAACTATAGAAAAATAATCCCTGGAAGAAGGTCAAAGATGAAATGAGAAGTAACAAATATGGTAAACATATAAAAAAAACCTAAATTAAAATTAACCCTACAACACAAGAGAAAATAGCTGGGTAATGTAAAACATAATCTCCTCTTAAATATCTTAAAATATCTTTACCAATTAAAAGCAAAAGTTATTAACACTGTGTGATAGGTTTTTATCATATATAAACGTAATACTGTAAAATCACCAAGGTATAGTCAAAAATACAATAAAGAAATCAAAATAGAATACTAAAAATGTTCAAATAACCCATAAAAATAAAGGAAAAGGAAATCAGGAATAAAAACAAAGGAAACAAACAAAATTAGTTATAGAATGGTAGACCTAAATCCAAACATATCAATAATTACATTAAATGTAAATGATGTAAACACACCAATTAAATGAGTGATTGTCAGAATGGATTTTAAAAATGAGCCATCTATATGCAAGAAAATCATTTCGAATTCAATGACATAGGCATGCAAACATCAACCAAAAGATATCTAGGGCAGTTATATTAATATCTGACCATGTGCACTTGTTTAGCAATAAAATTACCAAGAACATAGACAAAAGAGCAAGCCAATATACCAAGATAACAATATTAAATGTATATACACCAAGTAAAACCAAATGAAAGGGCTCAAAAACAAAGCTAAAACTGGCAAAACAAAAAGGGATAATCATACTAGTGTAGAATTGCAGTTGGAGATTTTGACACTTCCCTTTAGTAATCAACAACCAGTTGACAGAAATAAGCCAAGAGATAGAATAGAAAATTACCACCAACCACCTGGATTTAATTACCATTTATATAACACACAACCCAATAAGAGCACAAGACACATGGAACATTAAGATAGACCACACCATGACTCATAAAACAAACCTTAACTAATTAATAAGAACTAAAATCATACAATGTATGTTTTTGGATCATAGTAGAATGAAACTAGAAGTCAGTAACAGAAAAATACAGGGAAATCTCCAAACACTTGAAATAATAAATCTCACATCTAAATAATTAATGGTCAAAGAGGAATTCACAAGGGAAATTAGAAAATCTTAAGAACTGGGAAGACATAAAAATACAGCATATGAGAATTTGTGGGCTATAGCTAAAGTACTGTCTAGGAGATTTTATATCATTAAATACTTGGGTTAGAAAAGAAGAAAGGTCTCAAATTATTATCTAAATTCCCACCTTAAAGAACTAGAAAAATAAGCTCAAAAAGGAGAAGAAAAATAATAAAAAGCAGAAATCAATAAAATTGAGCAAAGAAAAAATGAGAAAAAAAAATCAATAAAACCCAAAGAAACCTTTAGCAACACAAAGAAAAGCAGGATACAAAAAATAAGTTTATGATAGGTCATACAAACATTAAAAAGATATTAAAGAATACTATGAGTAACTCTATGCATGTAAACTCAATAAATTAGATAGAATAAATCAATTCTTTGGTAACTAAAAACTACCAAAACTCATCCAATATGAAATAGTCCAAATATTATTAAAAAATAACTATTAAAGAAATGGAATTCATAATTATAAACTTTCCCCACTAAAAAGCTCCAGACCCAGGTGGTTTTGTTGGCAAATTCTACCTAACATCTAAAAAAGAAATATCAATTCTACACAATTTTTTCCAGAATAACAGGAAATACTTTTTATCTTATTGTATGAGGCAAACATGACCCTGATAACAAAACCAAAGAGAGTACAAAAAAAGAAAGCTAGAGACAGATATTCCTTATGAACACAGACATAAAAATCCTCAACAGAATATTAGCAAATTGAATCCAGCAATATATAAAAAGAATACACCATAACCAAATGAGATTTATCTCAGGGATGCAAAGATGGTTTGATATTCAAAAGTACATGAATATAATCTATCATATCAATAATCTAAAGAAGAAAAAAACATATGATTGTATCAATTGATATAGAAAAAGCATTTGACAAAATTCAGCATTCACTACAAGATACAAATTCTCAGTGAAGTATGAAAAGAAGGAAAGTTCCTCAACATGATAATGGACATCACCAAAAAATCTACAGCTATCATCTTTCTCCATGCTGAAATACTGAATATTTTCCCCTAAGATCAGGAACAATGCAAAAATGTCCTTCCTCATTATTCCTATTGAAAATAGAACTAGAAGTCCTGGCCAGTGCAATAAGGCAAGAATTCTTTTTTAAAAAAGATATACAATTTGGAAAGGAAAAAAAAAAAAACATCTGAAGGAATCTACCAAAAAACTTTTAAATCTCATGAGTACTATTTACCAGTGTTATCGAACACAAATTCAACAAATGTACACACACACAAACACACATAAAACATATTTCTATATACTAGTGCTCACTTTGGCAGCACATATACTATATTTCTATATATTAGCAGTGAACAACTATAAATTCAAAATTACAAAAATGATACAATTTAAAATGCCTCCTCTTAAAATGAAATACTTGTAGGTATAAATCTAACAAAATATTATAGAATCTGTAAGCTAAAAACTAAAAAAGGCTGATAAAGGAAATCAAATCATTTTCATAAATTAGAAGACTCAGCATATTACTGAGCACAGATGTTAATTTTTCCCAAATTGATCTATAAATTTAACACGAACCAACCAAAATACAAATATGGTTTTCTATACATATAGACAAACTTATTCAAAAATTTACATGGAAAGTCAAAGAAACCAGAACAGCCAAAACAATTTTTTTAAAAAAAGCATAAGGTTGGGGGAACAATGCAACTGATTTTAAGATTTACTATAAAGTTACAGTAAAGAAGACAGTGTGGTGTTGGCTAAAGGATAAAGAAATAGATGACTGGAACAGAAACAGACCCAAACAAATATGACCAATTGATTTCTGACAAAGGTGCAAAGGCAATTCAACGAAGAAATTATAGTCTTTCCAAAAATTGGTATTGAAACAACTAAATATTTAAACATCCACATGTGAAAAAAAAATTTTTTTTAATTCTTAACCTAAATCTCACACCTTATACAAAAAATATGGAAGAAAATCATCACTGCATGGGGGTTAGACAAAAAATTCTTAGACATGCCACCAAAAGCATGGTCCATAACAGGCAAAATTGATAAACTGGACTTCGTCAAAATGAAAATGTTTTGCTCTGCAAAAGACACCATTAAGAAAATGAAAGCACAATCCACAGACTAGGAAAAAATATTCACAACAAATATGTCAAAGGACTCCTATTCAAAATATATAAAGAACTCTTACAACTGAATTATAAGGAAAAAAGACATTTAAAAATAAGCAAATAACTTGAACAGTTACTTCACGAAAGAAAGAAGAAACATGAATGACCAATAAATACATGAAACGATGCTCAACATCACACTTTCAAATCACATATTCAACAAAGGACTTGTGTACAGAATATAAAAAGAATTCTCCAAACTCAATAATAAGAAAACACAACCCAGTTAGAAATGAGCAAAAGAGTTGAACAGATAAATGGATTGCAAATAAGCTCATGAAAAGATGCTCAACATCATTAGCATTAGAGAATTCAAATTAAAACCATGAAAAGATACCACTACACATCTAGCAGAATGGCTAAAGTAAATAATATTTAAAATGCCAAGTGCTAATGAGGATGCAGAGTAACTGAAACTCTCACACATTGTTTGTAAAAATGCAAACGGTGCAGCTATCCTAGAATAAGAGTCAGTAGTTTCCTATAAAGATAAATATACTTATCATAAACATTAATACCATATTCATTTACCTAGAAAAGTGAAAACATATGTTCACAGAAAACCTATACACAAATTTTTATAGCAGCTCTATTTCATAACCACCAAATGTCCCTCAATAAGTGAAAAAATAAACTGTGGTACATCTGTACAGTGGCATACTACTTAGCAATAAAAAGAAACTGTTAAACATGCAACAATTTGGATGAATCTCAAAACCCACTGTGCTAAGGGAAGGAAGCCAGTCTCAAACGGTTACATGATGTGTGATTCCATTCATATGACATTTTCACAAAGATAAATCTTAAACGACATAAAACAGATTGTGGTTATCGAGGGTAGGGATGAGTTGAAAGTTTAAATGCAAAGGAATAACACAGGGAAGTTTGGGAGGTGATGGAGCTGTTCTGTATCTTGATTATGTTGGTAGTTACACACATCTATACATGCATTCACAGAAGTGTTCACCAAAAAAAAAAAAAGACAGTTTTACTACATGCTAACTTTAAAAATAAAATTAAACATAACAAAGATAACTAGAAAATCCCAACATGTTTGTAAATTAAGAAATATTCTTCTAAATAAATCATAATGGAAATTATGATTACAATGGAAATTCAAAAATATTTTGAACTGAATGATAATGAAAATACTCTATATCAAAATTTCTGGGATGTACCGAAAGCTATGATTAGAAGAAAATCCATAACCTTAAATGAATTTATGTATTAGAAAAGAAGAAACACTCAAAACAAATGAGCTAAACATCCTTCTTAAGAAGGTAGAAAAAGAATAGCACATTAAAACCAAAGAAATTAAAAAGAGGAAAAAAAATCTAAGAATAAGGACTATTTAAAATAAACACACAGTACAGAGAATCAACAAAGCCAATGTTTGGTTGGTGCTATGGGTTAAATGTCTTTCAAAAGTTCATGTGTTGGAAGCTTGATCCCCATTGTAACAGTGTTAAGACGGTAGGAAATCAGACTGTAGCAGTGTTAAAAGGAAGGGCCTTTAAGAGGTTGTTGCTTTGTGTTGCTTTGCCCCCCAAGGATTTGTCACCTCACTTCCCTTGGGTGATGGAGACACAAAGGATTACTCAAAGCCCATCTCTTCTGAGCAGTGAGAGACCCTGAAGTGGTTAACTTCCCTTGGGAATGCTCAAGCGAGAGGCAACCCTTCCTTAGGAAATTAACCCCACATTGGGGTTCTCTTCCTGCATTTATTTTCCAGACCAGGAAGTTAGAGGAAGAGACATAGGTGGGGTTATACTTTTAACAATATAGGCTGGTAACTTTCAGTGAAACAAGCCAGATGACATTCCAGTAAGGCTATCAACAAAAGCTTGATCTTAGCAAACATTCCTTCTCCCTCCAGCAATTTTCCAGCATCTTTACATTTCAATCAGTAACTAGTCTGTCCTTGAGCCAGCAACTTTGCTGTGCCACAAATCTTTATCTTATACTAGAGATTTTATAGCCTGAGGGAAATTTCCAGTCCTCTGCAAGGTCAATATTTGAAACTGCAAGGCTTTGGAAAACCAGGCCCTGTGAAATACATATATTCCACAAGAGGTGATTGGATCATGATGACTATACCCTCGTGAATGAATTAATACATTCATGGAGTAATGGGTCAGTGGTTTAGTGGACTGTCACAGGAGTGGCACTCATGGCTTTATAAGGAGAGCAAGTGAGCATGTTAAGGAGCACTTGCTCTTCTCACCATGTGAGACCCTGGTCATCATGGGACACTATAGAGAGATCCTACCCAGCGGAAAGCCCTCACCAGATGCGCCATTCAGACCATGGACTTCCTGGACTCCAAAACTGTAAGAAATAAATTTTGTTTTCTTACAAATTACCCAGTTACAGGTACTCTCTTAGAAGTGACAAAAAATGAACTAATACAGTTGATTATAAAAAGTAATAAAACTAATAAATTTCCAACAAGACCAATTAAGAAAAAAAAGAGAGGAAAGAACAAATAATTTATATTAGGATAGGAAAGGGGCTTATCACTATATAAAATGAATATACTTTAAAAATCTTAAAAGGATAATATAAAAAATTTTATGTCAGAAAATTGAAAATTTAGATGAAATGAAGATATTCCTAGAAAAAAACAGAACTTACCAAAACTGACACAAAAAGAAACAGAAATGATTCTTATAAACTGAATGTTTGTGTTCCCCCCAAATTCATATGTTGAAATCCTAAGCCTCAATTTGATGGTATTAGAAGGTAGGGTCTTTGGAAGGTGATAAGGTCATGATTATGGAGCCCTCATAAATGAAATTAGTGACCTCACAAAAGGGACACCAGAGAGCTTTATAGTCTTGTTTCCACCATATGAGGACACAGCAAGAATATGACTGTGTATGAACCAGGAAGCAAGCCCTTACCAGACAATGAATCTTCCAGCACTGTGATCTTGCACTTCCCAGCCTCCAGAATGGTGAGAAATAAATGTTTGTTGTTTAAGCCACCCAGTCTATCATATTCTGTTACAGGAGCCCAAACTGACTATGACACTTATTGTTCCTAAACTATTAAAGAAATTAAATCCACAAAATAATCTTTAGGTTAAGTGGCTTAACTTATGAATTGTACCAAACATTTAAGAAAGAAACAACACTAACCTTACACAAGCTTCCACAGTATAGAAAAAAAGAATATACTCTCTAAATCATCAATTGGTAAATGTATAATTATTTGTGGTACATCCATAACATGGAATACAATTAAGGAACAAACTGATATATGAACAACATAAATGCATCTCAAAAACATTACGCTAAGTGAAAGAAGCCAGATACAAAATGCCATGTACTGTATGATTCCATCTACATGACATTTAGAAAAGGTAAAACTTGTCAGTTTTGCCAAGGGCTGGGAGTGGTGAAAGGAGGCTGACTGCACAAGGAGCATGAGGAAATTTAGGGAGGTGATGGAAATATCCTATATCTTGGTTGTGGTGAGAGCTACATGACAGTTTAGTTTGTCAAAACTCACAGAATTATATACCTATGAAGTGAATTTTATTGCATGTAAACACAATATCTCGGTAAATCTGACTTAAAGAAAAATTTAATACAAAAAAAAATGTATATGAAATTTCCTGAAGACAGTATCACTAATAATTATTTTAATCAGACATTGCTCTGTTAGTTTCAGAAGCACATATCTGTGATGTAACATCAGTAAAATTCCTCTGGGTTTAGGTTAAAGTATGACAATATTTCAAATTAACTTTGAAGCTGCAAATTTACTAGATCTAATACTATTGGTTGATGGATGAAATTTAAAGATCTTCTTTTGGAGATTAAATAATTGAATACTACTTATCAATTTGAACAAGTGTGCACATGTATGTGTACTTATAGTTGTACATTGGTATCCATGGGGGATTGGTTCCAGGACCCCCCCCCGCCAGATACCAAAATCCACAGATGCTCAAGTACCTTATATAAAATGGCATAGTATTTGCATACAACTTACGCATATCCTCCCATATACTTTAAATCATCTCTAGATTAATTCTAATATCTAATACAATGTAAACGCTTTGTAAATAATTATACTGTATTTTTTTATTGTTATACTATTATTTTTATTTTTCAAATACTTTAAATCTGCAGTTGATTGAATCTGTGGATGCAGAACCTGCAGATATAGAGGGCTGACTAGACAGCTTTGAATAATAATATTTTTGCCTAGACAGCTTTGAATGATGGAAACATATTTTCTTCTACTCTTGGTCTTTTATCATTTTTGTTGAATATACTTAATTTCTAAGTAGTTACAATATAAATTTCACATTTGTCTTATTCCAAATGCACATTAATTTTCAAAATCTGCTATCTACCCATATCTTTTTCTAATGTGGAATGCCTCCCTGTATCTATCTTAAGAAAAGGAAGCTAAGATTGCAACATGACAACCAAATTGATTTTCATGATCTACTTTCAGGTGGCCTGTCACAGGCTGGCATACCCACAGGGGCCAAAGGCTGCCATTTCAAAACCTCCTGTAGGAGTTCAAAAAGAATTAAAACAGCAGCACTCACTGTTGTATTTCCCTAACTGCACCTGCTATGTTAGTGATCATCACATATGTTAATAGCATTTAGAAAGTGCTTTGTGTTTAGATCCAATCTCTAAAAGAGATTCATCCCTGTCTTCCTGTAGTTTATGCAATGTCAGAACCCAAGGATCATATTCTTAACACTAAATGAAAAGCATTAATCCCAATGACACCATCTGGAGTTTTTCTTTTATTATATATTTTCACTGCCTTGAAATCTAAGATATGTTAACACTTAACGTGAATGGGAAACATTACAATGTACTCTGCTTTTGTGAAAAAGTACACCCCATAACTACATTTACCCAAGAAGACATATGTTATTCTTATCATCTGGCTATACTTACTTCATTTACTAGGATATTAAGAACATTTAAACCAGCCACTTTAATACTGTACTGTAATATAACAGTGGGAAATAAAAATAGATCATCACATGGATATATATTTCTCAATCTTTACTATTTGATCAAAAAGGTTAAATTTCTGATGTTCTACTTGTGCTGACCAAGATTTATCTAACATGTCCATCATGCATTATGGTTTATTACAATCTGTTCCATTTTGGAGATGCTACTCCAAAGATCACTGGACTGGGAAGAAAGCCTGTAAGAACTGAATAAACTAGAACTTAGAAAAAAAAAAATATTGAACAGATTGCTTCTGTTTGGTTTAGCATCATTCATATCTGTGACACTCAAGGTGCTTTACAATGAGGTATAAATAAGAACTGTAATGAGCAATTACAAGCAACAACCTAGCTTTTAGGAGACCAACTTGTTTACTCAGAAAGAAAAGACTTGGCTGGCACTTCAAGTTTATTCCCTCTACATTCCTCTAACAACAGTGCAGAATCTTTAGTTTACAAAGCCATACATAATCTAACTGAAGGCAAACACCAAGGCCTTCAGTTAAAGAGCTCTATGGAATAGTATATTTAAGTCTGATAGCTTACCCTGTAACCATCTACCGAATCAAGAGAGTAGGTTATAGCAATTAAGATCCTGAAATAAATTAGGCTAGGCATGAAGAGTGATCAATGAGGACCGGAATTTTAATCAGTATTTAAAATACGAATCCTGGAAGTGACATTCAGTTTTTAAACAACTGATGCTAAACAATATTAATCATTGTAGCATGACTGCTAACATTTAAAATACAGAAAAAAAAAATAGTGAAAGTCATGTAGGATTTTAAAAAATACAGTCAGGAAACTTGATGGAGGAAGTGTATGCATGTGTTTGTACACATGGACACTTAAACCATGCGTGGAGGAGCACAAAAAAGTTGGTTATTTTCCTAACACCAAAAATTCAATTTTATCATTTCAAAATGCTTAAAAGATAGATTTAATTACCCAGAAACAACTTCTAAAATAATCATTTATTATTCACTTTACAAATATCTGAATACGTACTATGATCCAAGTAAATATAATGTTGACTAATAACACAGACAAGGTAATCTGTAAACTGCAAAACTATAACTGTCTCTTCAGATTAGGAACAGATACTACAGAAGCTAAATGCAGGGTTACTTAGCATACTCTTGAGTAGCAGGGAATACTTTATGAAGGACGTGACATCTCAAATGAGCCCCAAAAGATGAATAGAACTGGCATGGAAAAGAAAGAGTATTTAAGGCTAAGAAAACAACCTTTATGAAAACACAAAAGTGAGAAAAAAAATGTTAGTTGGTAAACTAGTAATCACAAGAACCAATAATTAAATTTGTTTTATTAATAAAAAATAAAATGACTACCATTTATTGAGACCCTACTACTAAGTACTAACTTTGTTACACACTGCTTCTAATCTTCACAGCTTTTCAATTATCATTATC
This sequence comes from Cynocephalus volans, assembly GCF_027409185.1. Lineage (NCBI taxonomy): Eukaryota > Metazoa > Chordata > Mammalia > Dermoptera > Cynocephalidae > Cynocephalus > Cynocephalus volans. The sequence goes on along the minus strand of NC_084460.1, from coordinate 83,991,599 downwards.
CCCATCTCATGGAAGAATAAATTTAAGGTTCAAAGAAAATAACTTGCCTTGTCAGGAAAAAATTTTAAATGACTTGAGATGATCAAAAAAGATTACTAGGTGTTCTGTCTAGGGCACCTTTCCTTGCCCGAGATATTTTTTAACTCCATAAATTACAGATAATTGACAGCAATGCAAATAATTCTTTTCCATAAATATGCAAATGAATTTTATCCAGTGGAGGTGTAATTGATTTCCTTCCCCCATGCAGAAGCTGCCAGTTTTGAATCTACTAAGCAATTTATGTCCAGATTCCTGGTGGCCTACATGTGTCTGCTCTTTGGATCCTTTGAGCTATTTGTAACATCTTACTGGTCTCTGATTAATTAATGAGTTATATAATATCTTTGGCATGTGTTCATGTATACTTGCATGAGTCATGGTTTTTCCTTTTAAAAAAACTTATCCTTCTATAGCTCCAAAGCACAATGAGTTAGAATTTGGTTTCTGTGGATTCTACATGGGTCCAAAGACAAGGCTCCTTTCATTACACTACAACTCAGTACTTTTCTACTTTTGTTCTTAAATGTTAATACCAACATAATTTTTGTAATATCTCTTGCACAGGGTCTCATGAAATTTTTTATATTCCACGTGATGAAACTTGTTAAAATGGCCAGCATGAGGCTACTTTCATCCTCTCACTAACAACTTCTTCACAAGTCCCTAATTCCTCAGCTGCCTGTGGAATGAAAAAGGAAAATAAAAGTATCTGCTCTCATTCCAAGGCTTTTCAGTCAGGCAATCACCAAAAGAAAGAATTAACTTGTTATTTCATGCTATATAAAACTTTACCAGGCATAATTCAAGCCAAACTCCATTGGGCAAACTCCATAATAATTAAAACGTATTGATATAATGAATAAGAGAAAAGTGGTGAACTGAGGGAGAACTTATAAAACCCTTGCTTCCTGCTTTTGCTAATTAATCTTTTTGTTATATCAGGTTCCCTCTCTTGATCTCATCTTTTTGAAAAAAATACAGATTGTTTTTGTTGAATCAAAACCAATACCTAGTGAAAAATAATCGTATAAACATACTCAGTGGAAATTTCATTGTAATATAAAATACCCAACAGCATAATGGACTGCTGTTATGATATTCATCCAATTCACAAGGAAACTGTAAAAACTTTAATTTCAAAAGAAAGAAGACTCCACTCCCACTGATTCAATTTAGTAGCCTTTAAAAAAAAAAGAATCCAGTGCATACATTTATATAAAGATGTATTTGTTTACCTGCTTAACAAAATTGACAGTATGAAGCTTCTTTTGTACTTTACAATGATGCCTGTTAAAGGTATACTACTTTCGAACCAAACATTTACCCTACGCCACTGGTGAAAGGCAACAAGATCTCTTTACAAAGTCTCGTCTTTTTCAATAAATTTTGCATGAAAACATGTTATCCTGGCACAAAGTTGCCTGCTGTCACATTGGAAGTGTGATAAATGTTTAATGAAAACAACACCACACAGCTTGGTGTCAGACAACAGCTATCACACAGCCCTGCTTTGATCCAAACAGACACTTAAAAGGAGTTCTAAGCATGCTCTGCACCACAGAACTCTATAACCTATATGCAAATAAGGGTAAATTAGCATAAATGACTTCCTGCTGCATAAAGAAATAAGAGGTAAGAAAAAATATGACAGGCTCTATAAGTATGTAACTACTGTCAAAACTCAGAGTTCAGCTTTCCCAAATCACTTCCAACATCTTCTGCCAAATACTAAGTAGGAATAAAACAAAAACAAAACAAAACAAAACACCTTATCAACAGGAATTTACTACATGAAACTCTAAAGTTGAAGACACTGGAATATTGCCAAGGTTAAAGTCATAACTACTACATATCTATAAAGTATGATTACTACATTGTACTAGTTTTCTTATACATACTGCTTCTAACACTTACAGCCTTTTAAGTATCACTATTCCCATTTTACAGAAGAACAATTTGTATATCCAGAGGGAGATTATCATCTCTCTCAAAAAGTACAAAGCTTCAGAAAGTTATGTGAAGAAAAAACGAAGAATGTATAAACTCAAATGTTTGAGCAAAGTATTCCATAAGTCTTGATGTGTACATTTCTGAGAACACTATCCATCTACTGAAAAGCTAATAAGTAAATAATAAAGGTGAAAACCTTTCATGGTAGCAGGTCATACAGGAGGGCACACTTAGGAATACTGAATTAGGTTCCTAATGAATTCTAAAGTTACTCAAATTAAGAAGAAAGAATTTTAGTAGGTGTCAATCCATTTTGTGCTGCTATAACAATACCACAGACTGGTTAATTTATAATAAACAGAAATTTATTGGTTCAGAGTTCTGGATGGTGGGAAGTCCAAGATGAGGGGTTGGCATCTGTTCAGGGCCTTCTTGCTGCATCATCCCATGGTGGAAGGGCAAAGAGAGGGTGAGAGAGGATAAGAGAGAAGGGGAAAGGGCGAACTCATCCTTTTATAAAAACCCACTCCTATGATAACCCACCTGACTGGATAACATTAATCCATTAATGAGGGCAGAGCCTTCATGGCCTAATCACCTCCTAAAGATCCCACCTTTCAACACTGCCCCCTTGGGGATGAAGTTTCCAACACATAAACTTTGAGGACACATTCTAACCACAGCAGTAGGCAACAACCACTTTAAATCCTGGCTGATGATATAAATCTTGATTGAAAACAGACTTAAATCAAATCCATCCAAACTCAACTCTTAGGTATTACACTATGACTTAAGAATAATCAGCAGAAATGGTTATTTGCAAATTCGTTCACAACTAATTTTTCAAAGAAGTCTGTAAAAGATATTCTATAGTAGTCAACTACACTTTATGGAGTTTGGATCAAGATATTGCTGAGCATGGCCTAATATCAATCAACAGAAAACTCATATGAGGTATACAATGTTCACCGTCATCAAACCAAGTTGCAATTATGAAACCCCATGACAAATTTCATATTCTGATTTTTGACTCTCAGTAATAGTTTAACAAAATAAAGTTGCGTCTAATTTCAACTTAGTAACTCTGCTATTAAGAAAAACCTGTTTTCATACTGCAAAGACATTTCCCCTTAGAAGAAATACAATTTCATAGCCAATATGGCTGCTGATATAGAGGATTCAAGAAAGTTTGTATATATCTTTCCCAATAATGTGTTCACTTTTATTTAATTGATCAATTCTTTTAAATGTGAGGTCTGTGTTCTTCTTCCCTCATGAAAGAGTAAGCCCCTTGAGGGCAAAACCACATTTATTTGGTTCATCATCAGATTTCCAGCACCTAGAATAGTGCTTGACACATACCAGAAGTTGGGAAATATTTTTTTGTTCCCCCAGGGGTTTAGTACTCATGTCAGAAATCAGTTCCTACTCAAGCATTCATTAATTCAACATTTAAAGATAATTACTTAGTGCCAATATTATACTGCATATATCGAGAAGAAGACCTGATAGGCAAACAACGACAACAAAGAAATACAATTGTGTAAGGAGAAGATAAATATTTCAAGTTTTCAAAATTAGGGGGAAAAATGAACAGAAACAAGAAAAATTTGTATCAATGTGTAAAAGATAAAATATTCTTAGAAGTCAAGCTTTATAAATATAGAATATTAAAACTTACAGTCATTAAACTTTTCTGGTAAAATCTAAGACAAGATTCAGTATCTTTCATATATATATATATATATATATATATATATATCATTCATACAGTGTTGTAAAAAAAAGGCACCTTTTAGTCTCTGCAAACTCCAGATACCCTTCTGAATTAGGTCTCCCTAAATCAGTAGATTAACGAAATGAATAGGTCAATTTATGACATAAGACAAATTCTAATTATAATCATTTCAATGTTCCAAGAATTTCCAGACCCATAATTAGCTGCTATTTGAGAAAGGTTTTTTCAGAATTATCTAATTTCATATCTTTTTTTCCAAAATCTAATGCAAAAGCCCTTCCTTGTTATTAAGCTCATTAATTCCTGCTTGAGCATTCCTTTCTCTCCTTTTTGCCCCCAATTTATAAAATACTCATCTTGCTTTACCATTATTGTACTTACTCTTCCTACTTTGTGTTCTGTAAATGTATGCTTAATGTTCTATGTATGCAATATTGATATTTTCAAATTGATTTGATAAAACAAAGATTCTTATGCATGAAGAAGCAGAAGTACATGGGTTATTTTTTCATATGTGAAGAAGCACCTAGGTTATTTAGCATAAGCTAAGACACTTGTCAATGGGTTGCACAATCACAATGAAACAATACATAGTCCTGATTAAAATGTTTAAGAATCTTTATTCCTGTATTTCTACCCACATGTTTTTTAAAAGCCATCTGGAAAGATTCAGCTAATAAAACCATCATTAAAACAAATTTAATTAAGGCCTAGAAATTGTTTGTGAATATAATTAAATATAATTCTAAATAAATGGATGAAATGCTGAGGTGGGAAAGTAAGAAAGAAAGGGAGAAAAGAAAGAATCAGTCTTTTAGTAATGACAGATCTCTGGACTGCTGTGGTCACTCAACTTGAATTAGAAGTCTAACTGCCATTTATTAGCTCTGCGATAATAAGCCTAAGCACCTTCATCTGTATTAATAGGATAATAAAAACACCTATTTCATGAGGTTATTACATGAGATAATACATGTCAACTGCTTAGCAAAACTCCTGACACTGAGAAAATATATTTTAAATGTTAGATGCCACTGTGAGTAAAGCATTTGGTTTACACCCATATAGACCTGATCATAACATTTCTCTACCTGAAACTCTTCATTGGCTTTCTACTGCCTTCAGAATTAACTGCAACTCCATAATTAACTCCATAATATAATATAAGGTCCTCCCATTATCATCTCTCATCACTATTCCTTTCATACTCTAAACTAAGCCCCATTAGACTTCAGTTCCTCTAATATGCCATATCCCTTTGCTTGATTCCAAGCCTTCCCATATAAAATTCATTTTGCATGGGACATTCCTCCCCCTCTCTTGCTTCCTTCATGTGTAAACATGGCTTCTTCTGAGAGCCCTTCCCTGACACGTGGACTAGTTTAGATCAACCAGCATAATATTCAGGGAGATATCTTGCAATCAGAATGTGTCAAGATTGAAGATGAAAGCCAACATGCTGAGACCAGCCTATTAGAAGGATAAAAACAGCCAGGGAAAGCTCACCTCTAAACTGCTTGTTACATTTAGACTAAGTGTACTCAGTTTAGGCCAGACACTAGCAAATGACAACTGACAGCTCTTGAGCCAAATCCAGCCAGCTGCCCATACTACCTATGGCTGCAAAGTTCAGTAGTTGCAACAGAGACCATATGGCCTAGAAAGCCTAAATTATTTACTATCTAGCTCTTTACAAAATAGTTTGCTGACCCCTAGGTTAAGCTACTGTTAGTTAGGTTTTGTTACTTATGGCCAAGAGTATCCGAACTGATAGGATGTTTCCATAACTTCTTTTACTTTTCCTACTGGAAACAGTCATCTGACTTTGCTGTAATTACTTGCATATCTTTCCCTCTTCATATGCTTATTTTCCCACACACATGAAAGCTCCAAATAGTACTGGCACTAACATTGTCTGTATTACCTAACATAGTACCTGACAAACAGAAGGCATTTAAATATTGTTGGCTGAACAAGTGAACAAATCAATGAATGCTTATATTTCATAAATAATCAATAAATATTTATTAGAAACTAGCATGTACATTAGGTGCTCAGAGTGATACAAAAGAGTAGAAGTCTGGAATGGATTAAAAATCAGGTTTAGGAGGGCTGTGCCCGTGGCGCACTCGGGAGAGTGCAGCGCTGGGAGCGTGGCAACGCTCCCGCCACGGGTTCGGATCCTATATAGGAATGGCCCGTCCACTCACTGGCTGAGTGCCGGTCACGAAAAAAAAAAAAATCAGGTTTAGGAAATAAACATATAAGCTTTAAAAAATAATAAATTATTTCTGTAACAAAGCAAGATACATCTGTACAAACAAGGGGTCTTCAAAATGTTCACGGAAAGATTTGTATTCTCTTTTAACACAATTTATCCACAAACTTTTTGAAATAACCTCATATATAAATAAATACGACTATATTAAACGAACACTCTGACCCCCCCCAAAAAATCCTGATTTTTAGATCATACCAAAGGGTAAGAATTAGTGTACGGTTAACACTAACCAAGGGAAAAGGTAACCTGACACAAAACCACCCTCTATTAAGGTCTACTAAAACCATGGAAATGACTGAATCAGACTACCAGGATTCTGTCATCTGTCACCAGAGCCCTTCAACTGATACCTCTTTTGACTGTTCACTGCCTTTGTAAGATTAATGTTACGTAATGACAAGGGGTTGGCTGGTTAGCTCACTTCGTTAGACCTTGTTATAACACCAAGGTCAAGGGCTCGGATCCCTGTACCAGTCACCCACCAAAAAAAAAAAAAGAAAGAAAGAAAGAAAGAAAGACAAATACAACAATATTATCTTGTGAACCTGGCATCTAGAAATCAGTCCACTTGACTCAATCAATTCTGAGTGACAGACGAGTCTAACCTGTAAAGCTGGCCTAAACCTTCAAGATTAATGTTACCATATGAGAACCTTTCTTGAAACCACCACATCTCCCTCTTTTATTCACTCTTTTTTCTTACCTTTAAAATTCCCCAAATAACGCTTTATATAATATCAATTTTATGCAACTGCATAAATATTATTCTAAAAAAGTAAAATTTGGTGAGATAGAAAGCAAACTTAATGACCAATAAAAATCATAATCCTATTCTCCATAGCAATGTAATATCTAAAATCTAAATCAAAAGAAAAAAATGTAAAAAGGAACAAAAAGGCAGTTCCTTGACTGGCATATTTTATTCATCCTCTTAATCCATATTTTCCAATCTCAGTCTATCATCCTTCTGACTTTATCCCTTTACCAAGAGATTTCCCCTATATCCTGTCTGACCCTCATTCTAGTCTACTAAACTCTGGCTAACTCAGCCTCCCTATCCTTATGGCCCAATATCCACCTCCTACATCATCTTCTGTAACATTCAACAATCCTTAATACTAGAAAAGGACAGAACTCAGAATTTTACAGGAACATGACTATTGAATGTATACTAAGGAATGTGGGGTGAACAGAAGAAAAAAAGTCACAGAACAATGTTATCCTTTTCCAAACTCCACCACAAATTTAACATTTCAAAGAATACTTAAAAACCAACAATCTAGGAAGGTGTGTATAACATCACTGTGATTCTGGAAATAAAAAATAAACACACAGACAACTGTGAAAAAGAAAGGGATGAGGGAAGAATTTCATATCCTTTAACAAACTCAATTCTTCATAGAATCAAGATCTCAAAAAGCCAAATCCAAGATCCTGGTAAGCTCTTCAATTTAACACTGAAAGCTGATACATTAAAATAAAGACTTTTATACCAAAATATTAAAGTAAATGTATTCATACAGGAGATTGAAAAACTGACAAAAGGGGATAAATTCCAAGATGGCAGACTTCACAGAATACCCTATTGCCAATTTTGAATAAAACAAACAAGAGGCTATAAATTTAAGCTACTAAATAAGATTGTTTCATTTTAACATCTTCTAACTTGGTAAACACTTATAAGTGTACTTCAACCTTCAAATGGACAGAACTAGAATCATTTTTTTAATAATATTGGTTACAGAAAAAAAAATTCTGGCCCTCACACACAGACACTCACTCTAACACACACACCCTAAAATTGCCCCAAGTTCCATTCTATACTGAATATCTTTAATAACTAAGTATTAACTAAACTTTAAATTCATATTCATGATAAAAGAAATAGAATGGAGCACTTACCCAATGAATTATGTAAATTTTCCTTTAGTTTTCTCTACTTACATATTAAACTTTGATACTGCTATTTATGCTGTATTTCTAAGATTTGTTACATTATTATTAAATGAAAATAGAAATGAAAATGTACCACAGTAAAAATTTGAGGTAACTATTTTGATTTATCCTTTCTTCTTTCTCTACTGTATTCTTATTTTTAAAAATCTCATTCCACAGTTATAGCAATATAGCCACAAGGGTGGAAATGAGAGAACAAAAATTTAGTTTGAATACTGCCATGGCATCATTGAGTCATCACTGCATAAGATCTGCCTCAACTTACCCACGTTTGATGTCCTTGTCCTTGCCTTTATCCTTCTCCTTTTCTCTTTTCTCCTTGTCTCTGCCTTTACGTCGTTCTCTATCCCGAGACCGACTACGGGTTCTTCTGTGACTGGACCTTTCACTGCTTCGACTATGTGAACGTGGACGAGGTCTTGACCTGGACCTACAGTAAGCAAATTTTATTATGTAAATTTAGTGTATATTTTGTATTATAAAATGTAAATATCCTTTAAAGTTATCTTTTAAAAAGTACTTAGTTTTAGTTATGAACTCAGAAATTAAATAACTGTGTAAAGCAAGCATTTGGATATGACTCTGAAAAAGTGCTCTCAAGTAAAACTGATACATGAGGGAAATATACGTTGCCAACTTTTTTAGGAAATTAAGGTTCAGTCAAAAAGTGTTCTCAAGTGAAAGTCTTAAAGTTTCAAATCAAATCTTAATTATTCAAGTCTCCTCAGATAATATGACAAATCAGATGTATCTAATCTAATCCACAAGGATAGGGCTTTCCCTATCTCTACAATCACTGTTTCTGTACCTATTTAACCTTATTTCTCATTTCTAATTGTTCCAATAAAACTATTTACCCACTCTAATCCAGCTATTCTTTGTATGAAGTGAATGATAATATTAGGTAGGATACATTATGTGCTAAGAAGCAATGATGTCAGGTCCTTATTACAGTATTGACAAGGAAAGCCTTTATCAAACTGATAATCTTAGAGATAACAATTAAAAAAAAAAAAACTACATAAAGGCACTGGAGAGTGACCAAAAGCAGATAAGACTCTGTAGAGAGCTTGGAAAAAGGCAACAGCAATGAGAAAGTAACCAATTTTATTAGCTTCCATTCTGTGGGAAGCCCAAGTCTGTGCCATGTAGAATAAAAGCACTGAACCAAAATTTCAGCTTCTCTCAGAAAGATAACATTTCTGCAATTTTAATCCAATCAAGTTAATTTTCTCCTAAAACAAACAAACAAACAAACAAAGAAACAAAATTCAATATTATTCAGAAGAATATAACTGTATTCACAATGTGGCATTCACCATCCAGGAAAACATCCAACATTATTAGATACACAAAGAAACAGGAAAAATGTGTTTCATTTTTAAAAGAAAAGATAGTACATAAAGACTAAAACTGAGGATGAGCCAGATGTCAAAATTAGCAGACAAGGATTTTAAAGCAGTAAGTTAAACTACATTTGTAATAAATATAAAACTAAGCAATCTCAGCAGAAAACTAGAAAAAGAAAAAAATAAATTCTATAACTGAAAATACAATCTCTGAAATTAAAATTATGCTGACTGGGATTAAAAGCAGATTGGTGATAACAAAGGAAAGAATCTCTGTACCTGAAAATAAATCAATCAAAACTATTCCATCTGAAGAACTAGGAGGAAAAAAGATTGCTAATAAGAAAAAAAAAAAAAGATTTTAAATCTTGTACAACAAGATTTAAATGTCTAACATGTTTATTTAAACCCAGAAGTAGAGAAGATAGAGAATGTAGCAGAAAACAATTTTCTTAAGTGGTGGCAAAACTTTTTCAAATTTAGTGAAAGACAAATTTATAGATTCTCGAAGTTCAACAAACCCCAAGTAAGGTAAATATAAAGAAACTGTGATCAGGAACATCACAGTCAAACTTATAAAAACTAAAGGTGAAGAGAAATCTGGAAAATATTCAGAGAAAAACAACACATTAAATACAGAGAAGCAGTAATAAAAATTATTGCCACTGGCTTCTCAACAGAAACAATGCAGATCAGAAGACAGTGGAACAAAAAGAAAATAAAAAGTCAACTCAGAATTTTATATCCAGCAAAAATATCTCTCAAGAATGAAAGTAAAATAGCGACATTTATGAGATAAAGGAAAACTGAAAAATAATCAACAGCAGACGTGCATTACAATAAATACCAAAGATAGTTCTTCAGGCTGAAGAGAAATTATAACAGATGGAAACCTGGACCTTTAGGAAGGAATAAAGGCCACTGGAAAAAGTAAATATATGGACAAATATTGAAAACTGTTTATTTCCCTTAATTTATTCAAAATACATCTAAGTGCTTAAAGTAAAAATTATGATGTTTCATTATAGGGAGTAAAGATATAATGAAGATAGATATAATACATATAAGCTGTATATAATAAATAATGAACCTATACAGTTATAAGGTTTCTATATTTCACATGAAGTAGTGAAGTAGTATCTCTAAGCACACTGAAATGGTAAGGGCATATATTACAACTTTACAGCAATGACTTCAACCAAAAAAAAAAAAAAAAAAGAAGAAGAAGAAGAAGAAGAAAAATAAAGCATAGCTAAAAAGCCAACAGATGAATTAAAAGGGAATTCTTTATTCCTTATTCCATAAGGAGACTGGAAAGGAAGCAAAAAGAAACAAACAAACAAAAAAAGAGGGTACAAATATAAAATAAAATAAAATGGTAGGCTTAAAGCTAACCATATAAATATATACATTAAATATTAATAAACTAAATAGTAATTAAAAGGTAGAACTTATCAAATGAACTAAAAAAGAAGCACAACCATGTACTATGTACAAAATATGTACTTTTAATATACAGATACAGATAGGTTAAAAGTAAATGAGGCTAGAAATACATACATCAGGCAAACAGTAAGCATATGAAGACTGAAATATATTACTATCACATAAACTATCCTTCAGAAAGTAAGAATATCACCCAAAATAAAAATGGATATTTCATGACGATGAAAATGTCAATTCATAAGTAGAAATCATAAAGAATATATTTATCTGAACACAAGAGAATTAAATTAGAATTTAACAACAGTAAGATATCTAGAAAGAAACAGATATACAGATATTAAATAATCCACATTTAAATAATTCATGGGTCAACAAAGAAATCACAAGAAAAATTAGAAAGCTTTTTGAACTGAATGACAATGAAAATACAACATATGAGAATTTGTGGGATGCAGCTAAAACAATGTTTAAAGGGAAATTTATAACTTCAAATGTTTATATTAGAAAAGAGGAAAGGTCTAAAATTAATTGCCTAAGGCTTCACCTTAAGAAGCTAGGAAAATAAGAGCAAAGTATTATAAACCCAACACAAGTGGAAGGAAAGAAACATTAAAGAAAAGAGCAAAAATAAATGGAATAAAAAACAATAGAGAAAATTAACAAAGCCAAAATCCAGTATTCTGAGAATTATCAATAAAATTCATAAATCTCTAGCTAGAGTGATCAAACAAAAAGAAAAGAGCAAATACAAATTACCAAAGAATAAAGAATGTGGGTGATGGAGAGATCAAATGGACTAGTCCTGGATACCTAGGACATGTGGTAGTTTCAGTGGCAGTACTGTTTGTCCTCTTCCACCTCTAATGGGTTCACTCGGTGAATGAAAGTAATATTAGATCATAAACCCATACATTTTTTTAACATGATTTTCAGAAGTTACAATATTTATTGTTGCAAATGTCAACATGGGTTTAATTATTTTATTGTCCTAATTTGCAAATATTAAATTTATGCCACTTTCTCCATAATAAATTTCTTTGACTACTCCTCTTTGGACACATGACTGTCATTCAAGGTCAAACAAAGTTTCATCATCACACTACTGCCCTCACAGATGTTATTCAACTCATTTCTGATTAAATCTTCTATTGTATGTAAACACATAGAAATTTTAACAGATTATTCCTAAAATCTTTGAACAATAATGGCAAAATTTAAAGCTTTCTGGATTTAAAAAAAGCAATTATAATAATAATAGAGGGGAGACTTTTTTGTGATAACCTCAGCCACTACATATACATTATGTATATACATACATGCACTATACTATCTTAATTTGGTTCTACATTGTTTAGGACTAAAATATGATTTTGGCAATTAGTTGTGAAAATGTAGAGTAACAAGAGACAAAAGAATTAGTTTAAACTCTAACAAAACTCTAAGAGCTTTCTTTTTGAATAAATCTTTAATATAAGCTAATTTCTTACATGGTTTGCCTTTTTTCCTAAAAATATACTGTTGGAAAAAAATGTGCAACTATTTGTGGGTTACAAATGAGGTGAATGTTGGTGAAATCATGCTTTTACTGCACTCAGAACTAAATGTATCTGTTACTAATATACCCAAAGTTATATAAGTATTAAGTTAAAAAAATGAAAAATTCCTCAAATAACAGATTTACAAAATAAGGATAATAACTATCTTACTTTGAGGATTAATTGATAGTTACCTACCTGAGTTGTGAAATAACAGACAAGTGATTTGCAAGGAGATAGGCACTGAGAAAGAAGTAATTGAGAGAAGGGCTAATCTGAATGATTTTGTAAAATCTAAATCAGAAGCATGTAAAATGTTTCCCTCATACCGTAGCTAATCCAGTAAAGAACAGTATTCTGATTTTCACAGGCTTTTAAAATCTTAAGGCTGGCGTAAGGATTATTCAAGTTTCAAGGTATTTCTTTTACATAGTAAAATGAATAATAATAATCTGAAGGGCTCAAATCCATATCTTCTCTACCGAATCTCATTCCATATCTTCTCCATAGGTAACCCTCAGCAGCCATACATGATCTTCGTGGTTTGTCATTAACAGGAAGACCATATCACCTATCATCCAAGCCATTAAGCCTTTTCAGAATAAAAGCAGATGTTTGGGGGAGTGAAGGGAGTACTATAACGAGGACATCAGGACTAAACTGGCGCTGTCCCAGAGAAACCAGAGTTTGATCATTTTCCTATCACCACTATAACAAAGCTAGATACTACAAAATTAGCAGTGAGGCCTTCTAGTAATTACTATTTACCCAACCCTCCCTTAGCACCTTCTTTCCCATTCTCTAATCCTCAAAACTTACCAATTAATTATGCAAACTCAGTTATCTCCAAACCCATCTCATGGTTTTCCCTAACACAAAGACTTTACTATAGACATATGCCTGCCATTCACCAAAGATATCTTTCTCATACTCACCCTATGTCTTCATACAAGTAATCCATGTCATTCTGGACTAGCTTTCTATAAATGTTTCTGGTGTGGTTCAATGAACAATAATAGCAATAGCAAATCTATAAGCTAAGCTACCAATGATGTCAAATTCAAAGAAAGTAATAAGTTTTAAAACACCACAGTATGCAATATAAGCTACTAGGCCTTTCCCCCCTCAATGTCCTAATGTTCATTATTTTAATCCTGATACTGTAAGCCTTTTAATCTTGCTTATATGCTGCAAGCAGCAAAAAGTGACTCTGGAGAAAATATATGGTAAAAAAAAAAAGCAAATCCAAAAACACAAAACAGAACAAAATTATTAAAGGCTGTTAAAAAGGACCACAAAATCAAGCACAGATTTAAAATGAATTACTTAACACAATTATGAATAAAACTCACATCCTAGACATACTCTTATGAACAACTCCACTAACTTTATTAAGTAACTTTATTTATAAATTTCAAGGGTCCCCCACAACAAAAGAAAATAACAGATCAGAGTAAAGAGATTTCTTACCCTGACCAGATAAATAAACAAAAAAGCGAAAGAAACTATATAAGCAAAGAAACATTTGATAAAAAATGTGGCACTGTAGAACACACAATATATAAGCAATAAATGGACAGCAAGATGTCCTATTATACCAGATAAATGCTTTCAATATCTACAGAATAAGAAAAATCACCATAACATCTCTACATAAAATGAATTACAGGCCTCAAGAAACAATTTGTCAAGTTTCTTAATTTGCTAATAAATTCTAAACACATGTAATCAAAACAAATACCTTAATATTTTGTCTTTAAAAAAAATAACTACAATACTTCAAATAGTCTTTTAAGTTGAATCCTATAAAGACTACCTTTGCCATGAAATAAAGCTACAATTAAAATTAAACAAAATATTACACATGGAATAAAAATTAACATGGATTCCATGTTAGGATAACATTTTGAACATGGAAATCTAATTCCAACCCCTACCAAAATTCAACTAAGACCATAATAAGGGGAATTTTTAAAAAGGACCTATGCTCTGGGAAAGAGATGCACTTTGGAAAGAGAGGTGTCCACTGGTGGTTTGACAGTGAAAGAAAACTAGAAAACAAGGGGCTAAAGTACAGGGCTCTACAAAAACAAGATCACATCAAAGGATGTGAACAGACCTAGCAGTTGCCATAAAATTCCTCTTTTATTAAAGAAACCCCACCTAAACAGTAGAGTGACATTCAAGAAACCTTACAAGCCACCTATCATCTCCAGTCCATTCACAAAATTGTCTGTTACTGCTGATCCAGGAAAATCCTGCACATTATTACGAAAAACAACAAAAATCCAACATCCACGCTATAAGAAAAGCAGCAGAAAGTTAGAATCAAAATTTTTGGGGTGAAAAATGCAAATATGTCCACAAAAAAGACCAGAAAGCAGAGAAGACTATAACACTCCAACATGAATTAAATATAAAGAAACAAGCAAAACAAAAGTTCAGAACAGATAGCTATCTGATTTTAGGAAAAAAAGTAAAAAAAAAGAAAAGTCATCTCAGAAATGAGTACTAAACTACAAGGTGCTCAAAAGAGAATATGACTAATCATACAATAAGAGACACAGATGTTAGTGATGAAAAGAGACAAGAGAAAGAAAAGAAAACAAAATAAAAAGTAGTAAAATGGATCAGAAAAGTAATATAAAGAAGAGGCAGACAATGAACAAATATCTAACCTGAGGCTTTAGAAGAAAAAACTAATAGAATACTACAATTATAACCCTAGAATGCTTCTAGAACTAAAGGTGTCTTCATATAGAAAGGGTCCACTGTTTACTTTAGGAAATGGACTAACGATAATTAACTCTGAAATCCTGAAATCCTGATGAAACCACACATTGAAGATAAAGAAAAAAATAATGATTTGATTAAGTCACTAACAAAGGGAGAGTCAAGTTGGCATCAGTCTTCTCAACTGCATGATACACAACAACAACAACAAAAAAAATGGCTTTAATTTTTCTTGAGGAGCTCAAGGGGGAAAAAAGGTATGTTTGCAGTGTTACATCCAGCCAAGCTAACCTCAAGAATCAAAGCTACAGGAAAAAAAGCAATAAAAGTACTAATTTATGTTAGACTCTAATAAGTCAAGGACATGCTACAATTTCTAGGTAATCCACTCAAATATCATTAAGAGAATGTAAACTAACAAACTAAAGCAAAAATAATATCGTAGATTTATATCCTAATATATTAGTAATTAGACTAAATGATACAATTGAAACAAGGATTGTCAGACTAAAACAAAACAAACTAGGCAGCTTTCAAAATGAACACCTTAAATATAAAACCAAAGATTGAAAGTAAAAGTACAGAAAAAATATCATGCAAGCACTAACAAAAAGAAAGATGTCAAAACTGTACAAATAGGGGAGAGAATCAAGATGGCAGAATAGACAGTCCCAGCATCACTCTCTCCCACAAATGACCAATTTACAACTATTAAAAAAGCAACGACTGCCAAGCTGGGGCCGCTAGAGCTCAGCGGAAGAGGAAAGACCTATGGAGATCACGAAGGTGGGAGAAGCTGCAATGAGACAAAGAAGAGACTGCTGCAATCATTTCACGCCCTGGACATCTCAAGGCTGGCCCTGGTGAGCACATGGAGCAAAAGCTAGCAAAAACCACAGCTTTGCCCTTTATATGAAGTTGCTGGGAGACTGCAGGGGAGAGGAGAGCCTTGGTTGCCCCCAGGCCAGCAAGACTACTGACAGGGTTCCTTTGGACCCACACAGGAGTGAGGGGTCGCAGTCAACTGAAAAAAGGAGCCACTCAGAGACCAGTGAGTCGTCACAAGGGACCTGCACATGGCCTGCCCCTTGGGAAGTGTTTGGAGTGCAGGGGGTCGGGGAGATGGGCTCACCGGGGCAACATTAGGGCACAGCATAGACAGGTGATTTGCCCTCCAATCAACACAAGACCATTCAGTATAAACTGGTCAGAAATATAAAAACTGCACGGGGTGCAGTTTGCTGAAAAGACTCAGGACCACACCAGAGTTTCCACACAACCCAGGTGCATCGGACCTCACAACACCCAGAAGTGCTGAAAAGTTCAATAATTAAAACCTGAGTTGCACAGAAAGCCTTCCCTGGGGATTCAGAAGCAAAGCAGCAATTTAGTTCAACCACAGACTCTAGTGTTGGTTCCCACAGGAAGTTCCCCCATTTTAGAAGTAAGCAAAGGACAACAAATTAGTTCTAGTGCAGAGTTTAAGTGGTGGGGGTAACTAATAATACAATACAGAAGTGAAAGAAAACACAAAAAACCCACAGATCAGAGACAAAGTTCAGATATTAACCAGTAAAGGTCTAACATCACCAAAGAACACCTATAAAACCTAGAAGAACTGGAAGCCCCCAAGGCTCCCAAGACAGGGTGAGAGGAACCCGAGGGCCTCAGCCATGCCACTCTGATGTTCACATCCAGCCCAGCAATGACCAAGCCACTACCAGAAGCCCCTGGGGCCCCCAAGCTGGGGTGGGGGGTGCTGAGAGCCTCAGCCATGCTCCCGGCCCCCCCCCCCCCCCCCCCCCCCCCCCCGACATATGCATCCAGCCCAGTAACAATGGAGTCACTGCTGGAAATCTGCCAGGCTCCTCAGCCACACCCGCCTCTGCAACCTGGCCAGTGAACCGCCGACTTCCACCTCCATTTCCCTCTCCCCCACTGCTCTGCAACATCTTTCAATGTAAAAAAATAATAATAAATTTTTTTTTAAAGGTAAAAAATAAAAAAGAAACTGTACCAATAAAGTAGATTTCAAAATAAGAGCTATTCCTAGAAATAGAGAGAGACATTTCAGGATGATAAGGTCAATCCACAAAGAATGTATAACAATCCTGAATTTGTAAACACATAATAACAGAGCTTTACAAAGTATAAAGTGGAAGATGACAAAACTTAAGGGCAGTGTGGATTTGTCTGTGAGCACTCTCAATAACTGATAAAATAAGCAGGTTTTAAAATGAAAATTTTAAAGTAAAGACATAGAAGATTTGAACAAATGGCTAAATTAACCTATTTAACTATACCTCAAATCTGCAGAATAGTCATTCTTATCAAGTATACCTATAATTTTTAAAAAATAAACTGTATAGTGGGCCATAAAAGTAATCCCAACACATTTCAAAGACAGAAAGCATTTAGATTATGTTCTCTGACTAAAGTGGAATTAAGGAAGAAAACAATAAACAAAAGACTACTAGAAGAATCCCCAAATGTTTGGAAATTAAGTAATATATGTCTGTATAAACCATGGGAAAGAAGAAATCACAATGGGTATTTTTAAGACATTTGAACTAAGTGAAAACTAAAATATGATACATCAAAAATATGTAGGATATAGATAACGCACTGCTCATTTATAGATCTAAATGCACTTATAAGAAAAGAACAAAAGCCAAAAACAAATGATATAAGCATCCATCTCAAGGAGTTGGAAAAAGAACAAAAAAAAAAGTGAAAGGAAAGAAACAAAGGGATAAAAGAAAAATTAATGAAACAAGATGAAGAAAAATAAAAGTTGGTTCACTGAAAAGATTAATAAAATTGATAAACTCTTGGTGGAAATGTAAAGAAAACAGAGAAATTACTAACAAAATAATCAGTATTAGAGTTAAATGGCCTTTTGCCCAGAGGAGTCAAAGGCTATAATAATAACCCTTCCACTGTGAACAGCTAGAAAAGCAGACAAAATGCATGAAATGAATGTTTCAGACACTGCACAACAGTCAGCCCAGGACTATGATCCCCCACAAAAAAAGGGAAACCTGCCTTGGAAAAGTTTCCAGGCCACAGCCCAAACAAAGCCTGGTGGATTTGCTGAGGTAAGAAGACAGAGACAGACCTTCAGGGAGGCCAAGGTGGCTAGAATCTACAAGGCATTGTACCAAAGAGGTGGAAGCTGGACAGAAAGAGGAATACAGAAATCTGCAATAGAGTCCCATTGATCTTCTGATGAGTGCTAGTCTATACATATGTGAGGCAAAATTCCATGAAACCAGGGAGAAATACACTGGAAGGCAGTAGAACTCCAAAATATCTTGTAGGGGGAGAAATAGTGTTCCCACCAGCCAGACACCTTCTACATTGCATAGAATCAAATGATAATACTACAGCTAATTACCCATAGAGTAAATGCACTCTGGACTCATCCTAACAAAGCTAGTCTTCATACTGGCAAAATACAACTGTGTGATGAAGTTAGATCACGGCTACATAAGGGTTCATTATACTATCTCTGCTCTAATGGATGCTTAAATTTTTCCATTCAAAGGTTAAAAAAATTATTTGAAACTTCATTTATAAATCTGTTATTTGAAACTCACCATAAAAATCACAATGGCTAGTTTTTCAGCCCAATCCTCATAAGCCTACTCAGAAAGTACTTGAAACCTTATACAAAAAACTATTTCAAACATATCCACCAACAACGCTATTCCTTTCGGAAAATACACACATTCTGAATTTTAACTAAGACAAATTAAGCAGGTAAATATTTTTCTGCTTTGGTTACTTATTGACCCTCATTTGCCTTAAAGAAATCTGTTTAGATCATTATAGCTGCTAAATGTTCTAAACTGCAAAACTAGGGTCAACAGTCCTTGCTAAGGGCAGAGGTTCAAGTCTCTAGTTGCTATAGATCAAGTGTTTGTAAATGGGTTGTTTGTATATTCCTGATATGTAATTCCCTACTTATATTGCCCTACTGAAATAATATTTTTTATCAAAATTCCAGATACATTTACTTGGACCTATAACTAACATGAAGTTTTACTACTGAGTTATCAGAATCCAAAGCTGCTAAATAAAAATCAAAACCAATCTCTCAATTACTGTAATAGTTAATGCTCTAAAATATGCATAATAATATGGTTGTTTAATATATCTCTCACTTAATGTGATAGGGCATAACACTTTCCCCTATTATTACCAAGGATCTTCTACATGCTAAGAAGTATGCAAGCTATATTCATGCACTTCACTTAATTTTCTGGAGAATTTAAACAAATAGTTATTATCATCACCTCCTTTTGGTGTTCTGGGGATTTTTTCCTGTTGGGGGACAGTTGTTTCTTTCCTTTGTTTTGTTTTTACTTTGAAAAAATTGAATTCTGAAAAGTTCAAAGGTCACAGAGCCAATGAGTGATAAAACAAATCTGAACCCAAGTTTGCTCACATCCTTTCAACTACAGCACACTGTCAGTCAGATCTGACTGTGTCATTTTTAAATAAAATCTATAAAACAAAATAAATGTCTACACATTTACTTCTGAAATATTATCAAAACATTTAACTCTAAATTATAAATAGATCCATTTAACTAAATATCTTGGAATTCTCATCAGATCAACCTCCTGAATTCCTAATCATCATCTCCAGTCTCCCCATTTTTAAGAAAAGATATTAAAAGGTAGAATTGGAAAGAGGGGAAAAAAAGCAAAAGAGAAATGCAGAATGCCAGTACCTCCCTGCTAAAAAGCATATAACCCACCCACTATGCCAAAGGTTAAGTCATTTAGTCAAGTTCAAAGATCTTCAAAGACTTCTTAGATCCAGATAAGCCCATATGTTACCAAAATTCTGCGAAAAAGCTATTACTTTCCAATCTGCTTCTCATGTTTAAGATACAGAACACACAGATGCTTGGCATCACTCATCAGTCTTCCTAAATTTTCACACCAGATAATCAAGGTCCTCCAATAACTTTCCTATCTAAAAATCCCAGAAATGTCTTTATTCCATCAGTGCCTGGTTCACTTGTTAAATCCGAAAGTAACCATAAAAGAACATTCAGTTACTGTACAATACGTGTTAATTTGCTAATTTCTTCACAGGTAATCAATTAAAATGTAAAATATTGGATAAAATTAGTTGCACTAAATTTAACAGCTGCTCCATAAGCATAATTAGTTTCACAAGGGCCATATGTATTCTGAACAGAGACAGAGTTGAAACAAATAGACAGATTTTAAACAAGTTTGAGAAAATCTGCATTTAATTAGCAGGTGGGCACTACAACTGCATAACGTTTTTATACATTTATATTTATGAAGTGACAGAAGATCTAAAGGCTTTTTAAAACGGCGTTTATTGTTTGAATGGGAACTGTTTTGCTGCATGCTAAAGTGATTTAAATCCTTATAGCTCTGCTTTGAAAAAAAATCATAATGGTGAAAGAAAACATGTGGAAAACTGTAAAACTAGAAAGAATTTGCGACAAAAAACAGATACACATACCATAACTAAAAGGAAACTACACTTAATTAAATGTACACTACATCTGGAATATCAGCCTAATAAAATGTGAAACTATTAATTTTCATTGTTCTAAAGGAAATGAGGTCAGTGTCATTTAATAATTTGTCCAATTACATTGGACTAACTCATTGGACTGTATGTTCTGGACACCATCTAATCTTAAAATGCTATATACATTACAATATCCTTAAGTTAAACTTTTTAAATAAAGGTATTTAAATTACAAAGGAGTAAAAGAATAAAATTAGCAAAAGAAATTCTTTGGCAGCTGGTAGCTACAAGCATTATACTTTAAACCTGATGGCTTTTAGATGAGTTTTTTCATGGATGTCCATAATAAGTATAAGTTCACACTTGTTCTCATTAGCACTAAAATCGTCACTTTAAATATAGGAATAGAACACATAATTCAAAAAATTAAAATGATGTTTCCCTCACCAATAATTTCATTAATTGGTTATATTTATCATTACTAATTTTAAAATGTATAAAAAAGTTATTTTTCTGAAGGCAAAATGTTTTAAGGACTCCTTAATTGATAACACAGTAATAATTTTTGTAACAGAAAAATGACAATTTTCCAAAATAGAATAGTAAAGCAAATTCCTGCATTGTCTGTCTATGTGGAGGAGAGTTAGATAAGGGGATGTTTATCAGCTAAGTAAACCAGTACCTTAAAAGTTAACTGCTTCCTCACCTAGCCATAAAAGTAGTGGATATCATCTCACTTTGGTATCAAAGACACTGAATTTCCAATTTTCTTTAAAAAATAAGGTCCATATGCACAAACAAATTATTAAACCTTAGTTTTGATTCTGGTATCCTATCTTGGGAACTTAAAAAAATATCAACTTAACATGCTTTCTAAAGTGCAAAGCCTAAATCTGTACATGGAAATTTTTAAGTGTTCGTGAAACCCATGCATCAAAAAAAATGTTTTTAAAAAAACTCTGATAAATGTTTTGTAATCAACATTAAAATTATAAAAAAAAATTTCAATTCCAATTATTTGAAATTTCAAATAATTTCAATTAAAAAATAAAACAGAAAAAATACAGATCACTCTTCCCAAAAATTAAAAGATTTTTTAAACTCTTAAAAAGGTTTTTTTTAATTAAAATTTTCCTTTAAAGATTATGTCTTATTCATAGGAGACAAAAACTAAAAGGGAAAAAATCTTAATATCCCTTAATCATAGCAAATTCTTTGATTATAAAGCTGTGGAAAAGCTTAAGACACTAAACAGTTCAGTTAAGTTATTTACTAAAAAAAGTCTTTAAAAAAATATTTTTAAAAAGCCTCAAGTAACTTGCTGCAAGACTTCATTCAATGAAACTATGTAAAACATAACTTAAATAGACAGACAACAGTTTATAAATCAGATTGCTATCTGCTTGTCTTTAAATAAGATTTTCAATGCCCCCTCTTTTTGCTGCTCTTCCACATCTGTGAACAAGTTCTAAACTGCTTATGTCAATATTTTAGTTACCCAACAAAGACTTAATGGTAATAAAAGAATTAGAGAAAATGCGATGCCTTGGGTATGAAACATCTCAGTGGTCACCACATTTTATCAATGAAAAACAGAACTCAGGTACACCCAGCATTACTGTGTATTGGATTGTATGCTCAGATATGAGAGGAAAGAATATTTGAAATCAAGGCATATACTAGTATATTTCTTGATTTTGGTGTGAGTACTTTAAAAACAATCCTAGTTTTTAAAAAACTTCTTGACCTTTTTAAAAAATTTTAACATCCACTTGTACATATTTGTGGGGTACAGTGCATTGTTTCAATACATGCATATACTGCACAATGATTCACTTAGGGTAGACAGAATAGTTTTGTTTGTTTTTCATAAACCCTATAATAGGAAGCAGAGAAGATTTTAAAAGATGTCTTTAAGGTGTTCTTCCATGACAGAAGAAGAAACAAAGGCAAGATAGCAATGTATAAGAACATCTTTATTTAACTAAAAATTTAAAAATCATACTTCTTCCTACATCTTTGCCCTGCACATTCCCAGAGTGATTTAATAAAAGTATTACTAAATTCAAGTTCAAGATCCACTATAAATAATCTATAAATAACTGATTTTATACTATTGGAAACAACATCAACAAGTAAAAAGAAACTTTAAAAGTGAGACCCCACCCCAATAGCACCTAGCATGTATGGAATTTTATCACAATAACACCAAAAAGAAATCTTTAGGCTCATATTCAAACTTACAAATTATTATTTTACTTTTTCTTTTTATATAACTCCTTTTTTTCCCCAGGGGTCCTTCCTAAAATAAAATGGTTTCAGAATATAATTATGTCTATTTTCAGCTGATATTTTCCCTTTCATAAATAACAGTAAGAACACAACTTCCTAACTAAATCAATTTTACAATGAATAGTCCATAAGTCCACTAGAAGATCAACTTACACAGAAAATACAAAGAAAGATACCTCTTTTTTTAAGCCATTGTTCTTTTCCATTTTCATTACTGACTAAAGAAATAAGAGGGTTTAAAACAAACTCTGAAATGTCATTTTACTTGAACATGGAGTTGAAGAAAAAATAAAGAAAAGGAAATTATATAAAAACCCAGTTTATTCTCTTGAAAAGTACAAAAAACTTTCTCAAATTATCACCCAGAGCTTTCCTTACAGACAATTAAATAGAAAGTAAGTTTACTTTCTTATCTTTGCCTTCATTAAAAACATTAATAACTTATTTACCTTTATCTGCATTAGTAACAGATTAAAGTAGGGGGAAAGATTAGAAAGGGAGAAGGAGAATACAGAATAAACTTAAAGATTAGACATTGGGAACTACCAAATCAGAACACTGTGCAGCCAGATCACCTACTATTCAAAAATGCACTTTATAGCATTACTATACAGCACAGTACCATATCATAATTGATATTCATAAAGGTCTCAAGTCATTAGCAAAAACAATATATGACTAGACTTAAACTTCCTATTAAAAAAAAAGAAAAGAACTGCTACTCATGAGAAATAAAAACTGAAATATCTGTCCTTAAGAAAGGAAAAGTATTCAAAACATATTAAATCGGAAAAAAAAGAAATTCTAATTATTTTATTTGAACCATTCTTTCCTAAAGGCAAAGCACTCAATCTGAACAAAAAGAAGCTTAAAAAATAAAGGTTTCCACACAAACTGTCAAAGTATTTTCAATAAATACTTAACCTACAACATTAACTCTGGGAGTTTGAGGAAACCTAAGACTGCCCTAAGTATTCATGTTTGGGCCTAAGTAAGCCAACAGCCCAGAATACCAAAATCTGGAAAATTCCTAAGACACATAAAGTATCCCAAAATTCTTGAAAGTTTTAACAAGGCCAGCGAGTTACAAAGGGATTTAAAACAAAGTTTATAATCTCAGGCCCACTCACAAGTCAATGTGAACTCCAGCTGGGGAGTTACCTACCACCCTATGAAAAAGTATTTGTAAATTAGCCTATGCTCATTAAGGGTCAGTTACATGTCTGACGTTATGAACTTTACAAATGATTTGTGATTAACAAAATTAAGAGAGAAACACATCAGACATCTTCCTGCCTTTTGGCCTTTGCACTAGCTCCTCCTACTGCCTTAACATTACTCCCTGGACATCTCAGACTCTCTCACCTCCTTCAAATCTTTGCTTTTTCATTAAGCTCTATCATTTTACCCTGTTAAATACTGAAAACTGCCCTCTCTCCTGACCTCCAGAACTCCCAATGTTCCATACTTTGTTCTTATTTTCTTTTTTCCATATATAATTCCATACTATATAATTTACTTATTTATTATTATATTTATTGTTCATTGACTGTCCTCCTTGCTAGAATGTAAGCTCTACTGGGGCAGTTTCTTTTACTGACTATTGTATCCCAGGTACCTAAAACTGTGCCTGTCACAAAGAGGGCACTCAAATATTTGTTAAAAATAAATGAATTCATGTACTACTTCCCCAATTTTTGTACTGTCTTCTAAAGTCTACACAATTATTTAATATTTTTCCTTAATAAATTCACTTAAATATTTATGATTTCTCATGTATCTAAATTTACTTAATACTAGAAACAAATGACATTTTTTCCTCTTCCTAATAAAATAGCATGTGTACAACTAAAAGATAAATTATAATAACACCATAAATGATTTTGGTTCAAATTTACATTGCTCTATATCTCACACTATGATAACAACATCTAAGAAAACTCATACAGGAAATTTCAAATTGAACTCTTTTTATCACTAATTTTTCAACAAAATGTACAGGCAACTTTATGCCAAGGGACTGAGAAAGTAATCCAGTCCACAAAAAGCCATAATTCACAGCATTTTTCTTAACTCTGGGATCATTTCCATCACACCTCCCCAAATAGACACTCTCGCAGATGATAGGAATTTCTCTCATGTATCCAGAATTCTGACTATAAGCCATTCTATATTTTGAAGTTCCAAGAAGGATCCTTAGCATGCCACATTTACCAAATTCATTTTGCTCCCTTGTCGTCAGAGCCCTAGTGAATATCTAGTGCTCCTCAGTACAGTTTGAGAAAAGCATTTCATAAACCTTCAGGACCAGAAATAGTTTTGCTGATCATCTAGTTCAATGATTCTCTGGCCACTTATCAGTCACCTAGGGAGCTTTTAAAAATATTCACATGGCAAAAAAATGAACCTTGACCTAAACCTCATACCTTATAAAAAAATTAACTCAAAATGGATCACAGATTTAAAGGCAAAACATATAAAGAAAATATAGGAGAGAAAGCTTCTAGAAGAAAACATAGGAAAGCTTCAAAACCTAGTGGTTGGCAAAGAGTTCTTAGATTTAACACCGAAAGCACAATCCATAAAAGGAAAAATTGATAAAACTGGACTTCATCAAAATTTAAAGCTTTTACTCTGTGAAGAGGATGAAATGACAAACCACACACTAGAAGAAGATTAGCAAACCACATATCTGACAAAGTACCAGTATCTAAAATTTTATATAAAGAACTATCAAAACTCAATAGTAAAAAAAAAAAAAGAGAGAGAAAATAGGCAAAATATATTAACAGACATTGCACCAAAGAGAACATACAGATGGCAAATAAGTGCATGAAAAGATGTTCAACATCATTAGCCATTAGAGAAATTCAAATTAAAACTACAATGAGATATCACTACATAACTTTGAGAATAGCCAAAATAAAAAATAGCAACATCAAATGCAGGTGAAGTTATAGAAAAACTGGATAGCTCATATAGTGCTAGTGGGAACGTAAAATTTAGTCACTCTGGAAAAGATTCAGAGTTTGGTGGTTTCTTACAAAACGAAACATGCAACTGCTATGATTCAGCAATTGTAGTCTTGGGCATTTAACCCAGAGAAATAAAAAAACCTATACATGAATTATCATAGCAGTTCTTTTCATATTAACCCAAAATGAAAATAAATAGTACATCCTTCAATAGATGAATAGTTAAACAAACTGAAGAATACCCATAAAAAAGAATACAACAGCAATAAAAAGAATAAATTATTAAAACAAGCAAGAACTTGTATAAATGGCCAGGGAACTACACTGAGTAAAAAAAAAAGCCAATCCCAAAGGTTACATACTGTAAGATTCCATTTACAGAACAAGTTAAATGCCAAAAAAATGACAGACTGGTGGTTGCCATGAGTTAAAAGGGTGGGGAGGATATAGGCAAAAGGAAAGTTGGGTATGGCTGAAACAGGGGAGCATGATGTATTCTTGTGGTGACAGAACTATTCTCTATCTCGACTGGATCAATGTCAGTATCATGGCTGTGATATTATACTGCAGTTCTGCAAGATTTTATCATCAGGGGAAACTGGTAAAAGGGTGCATGGGATCTCTGTGCATTATTTCTTACACTTGCATGTGAATTAACAATTATCTTGAAATAAAAAGTTCAATTTAAAAACAATACACAAACACATTATTCTGTACTAGCCAATGCAATTAGACTAAATAAAACAATAAGAGGCATAAGATGTAGAAAGAAAATCATTTATATTTGCAGGTACTGTATTTAGAAAATCCCAAACCCAGTAAGAAGATATAAGAAATGAGAAAATCCCATTTTACAACAGAAACTTAAAAAATAAAATATTTAGAAATAAACATAACAAAAATTGTTCAAAACCTAACTTAAGATAACAAAAGATAAAAACAAAAACAAAACAAACAAACAAAAAAACCCCTGTAAAACACTCCTGAAACAAACAGAAGTAAACTGGAACAAATGGAAAGAAATTCCTTGTCACTTGCTAGTCTGTCTCAACTTCATCAAGGTGTCAAGTCTTTTTAAACTAATTTACAGCTCTAATTTAATCCCAATAAAAACTTCAATGAGCACGTCTATGGAGCTAGAATAGGTGAACCTTAAACATGAAAAAATAAACACCCAAGAATAGCTAGGAAAACAGTGGAAAGCAAAGAACTCGCAAGGGAAAATAGCTCTACCAGATATTATGCTACAAGGCCTATATAATTAGAAAAGTTTTGTACTAGCACATCAATAGACAAACAAAAGGAATAGAACAGGAAGTCCAGCAATATAGCCAATTACATATAAAAATCTAGTAAATTATAAAGGTAATATCATGGGGGAAAGAGAGTCTTAAAAAAAATGGTTTGGGAGCAACTGCAAGCTATTTGGAGGAAAATAAAATTAGATCTCCCTCACACCATATATAAAAATAAACTCCAAATAGGTCAGAGATCTAAATGTAAAAATAAAACTTTGAAAAGTAATAGAAAAGCACGTTGATGAATTCTCTTATAACATGAATATCTGAAAAAGCTCTCTCTAAAATTCCAGGTGCAAGACTGCTAAATTTGACTTCATAAAAAAATTCTTTAAAAAAAACGGGATGGAAAAACAAAAGAACCATAAGCAAAGCCAAATGACAAAGTGGGAAAAAATATTTGCAAATTTATCACAGATAAAGGGCTAATATGCAGTTAAAAACCAATTAATGGAAGAAAAAGAGCAAAACAAAATGAAATGCTGCTTACAAGAAACATATATAAAACATAAGGGCACAGAAATTTCAACAGTATAAGGATGGAAAAGATATACCAGGCAAACACTGACAAAATATTCATATCAGACAAACTAGGCTTTAAGACCAAAAATGCTAACTATAGCATAAGAGGGAACATTTCAGAATGACAAAAACCTTAAGAGAACTATAATTGTATATCTGTAGGCATGTGTAATAATACAGACTCAAGATGCATTAGTATAAAGCAAGAAAGAGTTTTAACACACAATTCGAAGAAACAAAGAAAAAGCAAACAAAAGATCAGTGAGATGATGGAATATTTGAACAAAATCAACAAATTTGATCTAATTTGCATATAGACAAAAATTCTAATAACAAAATATACACTTTCTTTTAAGATGAATACAGAATATTTAGAAAAACTGGTCACATGCTGGACCATGGAGCAATCTTAACAAATATTAAGAATGGAAAGCGTTCAGAGTATGTTCTCTAAGCATAGAACCAAAATAAAATTATGTTAGAAAACAGTAATGAAAGGATAAATAGAAAAATCACTTTATGTTTAGATATTTGAAACTGCACTTCTAAATAACTCATGGGTCAAAGAAAATATCACGGAGTGCACCTGCCCCCAGCATGATCTGGCAGGGCTGGCCTGAGCGGTGGCTGCGGGTCTCCGGCTGTGGGCTGCTGCTTCTTGTCTTAGTCCTGCTCAAGAACCCCCACGGTTGCCGAGCATGGCGGGGCAAATGCAGCCTCAACGTGGCGCACAGTCAGCAGCTGCTCTTCTGAAGCAGGTGCAGCCTGTACACCCGTACCTGGCTTGGGTACCTCTTCTACCAACAGTAGATGCTTAGGGTATGGAATCACTACTCCAAAGTCCACCTCCAAAACCCAGCCCCGCCTCTTCAGCGGAGTAAAGGTGCTTCCCCTCCCCGTCCTCTCGGACAACTGAAGCTACCTCATCATCATGGACACCCAGGCCTAGGTGGTTGTGGCTGTGGACCTTTCTGACCCTCTGGCCACGCAGGCTTCCACTGAAAAGGGGGTTGTTACCTTGGTGGCCATCCTCTGCACCCGTACCCACAAGCACTGGGACCACAGTGGAGGGAACCGTGACCTCAGCTGGCAGCACAGGGGCTGTTGGGTGTACAGTAGCCCTCAGGGTGGCATCCCCTACCTCACCCATGCCCTGTGTCATCAAGATGTGGTCAACATTGGACAGCATTAGATCCAGGTTCTAGCCACCCCTGGCCACACACAAGGCCCTCTGGTCTACTGCTGGATGGGGAGCCCTATGGAGGTCCTGCCTGCCTCTTTTCAGGAGATCTGCTCTTCCTCTCTGGCTGTGAATGGACATTTGAGGGCAATGCAGAGACCATGCTGAACTTGCTGGACACTGTGCAGGGGCTGGGGGACAACACCCTGCCGTGGCTTGGTCATGAGTACACAGAGGAGAACCTGGGCCTTGCAGGCATGGTGGAGACCAAGAACCTGGCCCAGGAGAGGAAGCTGCAGCAGGTGCTGAGACAGCAGATGGAGCACAAGAGCACGTGGCCTCCGCTCTGGAGGACGAGCCTCCTATAACCTGTTTCTGAGGATCCATGGCCTGATGCTGCAGGAGGTTCTGGGGCCCAGGCCCAACTGGGAACGATGGCTGCTCCCAGGCTCAGTTCCTGGAGGAGCTCCACCAGATGAAGGACATATACAAGAGCAAGTGATGCCCCCCAGCCCAGCTCAGCCCACCCCAGCAGTGGGGAGACCACCCATTGCTGCACCTCACCACTCCTACCATCACAACACTGCCACCTCCATCGGTGCCCACAGAAAGCATCACTCCCCCAATGCTGGCCAGGGCAAGGGGATGGAGACCAACAGGAAGGGGGGCTAGTTGAAGGCTCAGAGACTCCACAGAGAGAGGCTGGGTCACCGAGTGTGAGAGGAACGAAGAGGCCTTGGGACACCTCCAGATATGTAACTGGGAAAGTCCCTCCCTTCTCCTACTCCTGGGACAGCTGCAAGGGCATGGAGGCTGCTGTTAGCTCCCCCCTCAGGAAGCCTCACCTAACTATTGCCTGGAACCCAGGGCAGCAGGAGCCATGACCAAGTTGAGTCCATCTTCCAACCTCCCCCATCCAGGTTTGGGGAAGAAACTCAGTCCCTCAAAGTGGTTAAGTGTGGTGTCTTGGAAAATAGGCAACTGGACTCTTATTTACTGAGACTCTGTTGCTTCCCCAGCCTCCCCACTCCCAGTCCAACCCTGAGAAGGCATTTTTCAGACAAAGCCATTCCTGAGAACACCAAAAGGGCTGGAAGTGTGGCTGTCAGGCCAGTCTCTGCCTCAGTGGCTCCCCTACAGCCTGGGAAGAGGGAGGGTCCTAGTGTCCAAGGAAACTTCCACCCCAGGCTGAGGAGGTACAGGAGGCTGGGATGCAGACACTCTCCCTGTGCCTCTGGCCTGGTCCTACCCACTGGCCTCTACCCCTGCCCTGTACCAAAAGGGCCCACCAGGGAGAGAAAGCCATGGTCCCTGCAGCCACTGCAGGTTTCTCATTTTGGTCCTTATTCTTGGGAACTTCTGCCTGCCTTCCTCTATCTAACTTAATCTCTCTTACTTTATCCTAAACTCCTTTCCTCTTTTAGTCAATAAAGATTTATTTTTTTTAACCCCAACATTCATTGGCCCTTTGCAGTTTGCTAAGAACATTCCCTTGTGATTTTCCATTTGATCCTTGGTCCCATCCCAGCTGGGAGGAGGAGGGCTCTGTGTAACTTAGAAACCTAAAAAACTTAAAAACTGCTTTAAATCATTTAATATAAAACCATTTAATATGAAAATAGACAAGAGATTTAAACGGACACTTCATAAAAGAGAATATCCAAATGGCCAAGTGAAAAATGAAAACGTATTCACCTTCATTAGTCACAAGAGGAGTATAATTAAAACCCAAAGGGATACTGCTATATAACCACCAAAATGGTTAAAGTAATTGACATTATCAAATGATAGTAGAATGTGAAGCAGGGGGAACTCTCATATACCACTGGTGGGAATTTAAATGAGTATAAAAACTTTGGAAAACTGTTTGGCATTAAGTTGTACACATATATACATATTTTATAAACAAACAGTTTTGGCATTAAGTTGTACATATACATATTTTATAAACCAGCAATTTTACTCCTAAGTATGTGTGAAAAAAAGGATGCACATAGGCAAAGGAGACAGGTAGAAAAAAAGTTTTTAGTGCCACTCTTCATAATACCAAAATGAAAACAACCCAGCTGCCCATCATTAGTAACTTAGATAAAATGTGGTATATTTATATTTTGAAATACTGTACAATATAGAGCTACATGAAATAACATAAATGAATCTCAAAGAATTTGGGCAAAAGAAATCTGACAGAAAAATTATACATTAAACGAGTACATTTATACAAAGTTCAAAAACAAGAAAACCTTCCAAGTGGATTTAGAAGTTAGTATAGTGGTTATCTTTGGGGAACTAGAAGAGTAATGATTGTAAGGGGGTATGAGCAGGGGTTCAAGGGTATTAATACAGGCATACCTCATTTTATTTCCCTTTGCTTTATTGTGCTGTTCACAGACACTGCATTTTTTTTTTTTTTAACAAATTAAACGTTTATGGCAACCCTGTGTCAAGCAAGTCTATTGGTGCCATTTTTCCAACAGCATGTGTTCACTTCATGTCTGTGTGTTACATTTTAGTAATTTGTGCAATATTCCAAATTTCTTTTATTATTATTATTATTATTATTATTATTATTATATCTGTTACGGTGATGAGACCAGTGATCTTGATGTTACTATTGTAATTGTCTGGGGACACCATGAATCGTGTCCATATAAGACTGCAAACTTAAATGATAAATGTGTATGCTCTGACTTCTCCACCAACTGGCAGTTTCTCCCATCTCTCCCTATGCCTGAGACACAATGGCCTTTCAGTGTTCAAGTGAAAGGAAGAGTCGCATGTCTCTCACTTTAAATCAAAAGCTAGAAATAAGTAAGCTTAGTGAGTAAGGCATTTTGAAAGCTGAGACAGGCCAAAAACTAGGCCAAGTTGGAATGCAAAGGAAAAGTTCCTGAAGGAAATTGTAAGTGCTGCTCCAGTGAACACACAAATGATAAGAAAGCAACACAGTCTCCTTGCTGATATGGAGAAAGTTTTAGTGGTCTGGGTAGAAAATAAGAATAGTCACAACATTCCTTTAAGCCAAAGCCTAACCCAGAGCAAGGCCCCAACTCTCTTCAATTCTATGAAGGCTGAGAGAGGTGAGGAAGCAGCAGAAGAAAATATGAAGCCAGCAGAGGTTGTTGGTTCATGAGGTTTAAGGAAAGAGGCCATCTCCTTAACATCAAAGTACAAGGGGAAGCAGCAAGTGCTCGTGTAGAAGCTACCACAAGTTATCCAGAAGACCTAACTAAGATCACTGATGAAGGTGGCCACACCAACCAACAGATTTTCAATGTAGATAAAACAGCCTTATATTGGAAGATGCCATCTAGGACTTTCATAGCTCCAGAGAAGTAATGCCTGGCAAAGCTTCAAAGGACAGGCTGACTCTGACTCTCTTGTTACAAGCTAACGTAGTTAGTAACTTTAAGTTGAAGACAGAGCTTATTTACCATTCCAAAAATCCTAGGGCCTTTAAGAATTATGCTAAATCTACTCAGCCTGTGCTCTAGAAATGGAACAACAAAGCCTACATGACAGCACATATGTTTACAGTACGGTTTAGTGAATATTTCAAGCACACTGTTGAGACTTACTCCTCAGAAAAAAATATTCCTTTAAAAATATTACTGTTCATTGACAATGCATCTAGTCGCCCCAGAGCTCTGATGGAGATGTACAAGGAAATTAATGTTTTCCTGTCTGCAAACACACCATCCATTCTGCAGCCCATGGATCAAGGAGTATGATGACTTTCAAGTCTTATTATTTAAGAAATATATTGCTTAAGGTTATAGCTGCCATAGACAGTGATTCCTCTGATGGATCTGGACAAAGTAAACTGAAAACCTTCTGGAAAGGATTTATCATTCTAGATGCCATTAAGAACATTCATAATTCATGGGAGAAGGTCAAAATATCAACATTAAGAGGAGTTTGGAAGAAGTTGATTCCAACCCTCTAGGATGACTTTGAGGGGTTCAAGACTTCCATGGAGAAAGTAACTGCAAATGTAGTGGAAACAATAAGAAAACTAGAATTACAAGTAGAGACTGAAGATGTGACTGTACTGCTACAACTTCATGATAAAACTTTAACGAATGAGCAGTTGTTTCTCATGGATGGGCAAGGAAAATGGTTTCTTGAGATGGAATCTACTCCTGGTGAAGATGCTGTGAAAACTGTTGAAATGACAACAAAGGATTTAGAATACTACATAAACTTAGTTGATAAAGCACCATCAGGGTTTGAGAGGATTTACTCCAATTTTCAAAGAAATCCTACTGTGGGCAAAATGCTATCAGACAGCATTGCATGCTACAGAGAAATCTCTTGTGAAAGGAAGAGCCAAAGAATGCAGCAAACTCCATTGTTGTCTTATTTTAAGAAATTGCCAGTCACCCCAACCTTCATTAGTTACCACCGTGATCAATCAGCAGCAATCAATATCAAGGCAAGACTACCGACCAACAAAAAGATTACAAACTGCTGAAGGCTCAGATGATTGTTAGCATTTTTTAGCAATTTTTTTTAATTTTTAGCAGTTTTTTTAAACCAAGGTATGTACATTTTTTAGACATAATGCTAGTACACAATTAACAGACTTCAGTGTAGTGGAAACATAATTTCTATACACAATAGCAAATGCAAAAATTTGTGTGACTCAATTTACTACAATATTTACATCATTGCAGTGGTCTGGAACCTAACCTGCAATATCAAGTTATGCCTGTATTTTATTTCTTGACCTCAGTAGTATTTACACAGATACATTCAGTCTGTGACAATTCATTAGGCTGAATATTTATGACTTAAATTTTCATCCACTACCTGATCCTTGAATTAAAAGCTTTAAGAAAAATAAACTTCATCTATCTTACTTACTGGTTTGGGACTCATCTCTCTAGAATACTTTCCTAAATACTAGGCTCTGTTTAGTTTTTGAAAGCTTGACTTATTAAAAATGAAATCAAACATTTCTGAAGCACCTACCAAATATCAAGCATTAAGCTAGGTCTTGAAGTGGCTACAATCCCAATGGTGAGATAAAATATACTATTTTGGATTTTTTTCTTTTTTAATGACTTTGTTGAGATATATTTTACATATCACAAAATTCACCAATTTTATGTGTAAAATTCACTGACTAGTAAGTTTACTAAGTTGTGCAACCACCACCATAGATCTGTTTTAGAACATTTTCATCACCTCAAAAGATCCTTCATATTCATTTACTATTAATCCCCATTCTCCACCCTAGGCCATCATTAACCTGTTTTCTGTCTTCACAGACTTGCCTTTTCTGGATATTTTACATAAATGCAATCATACAGTATGCGGTCCCTTGTATCTTGCTTCTTTCACTTGCCATAATATTTTTAGGTCCACCCATGTCACAGCTCTTATCAGTGGTCTGTTCCTTTTTGTTGCTGAATAATATTCTGTTGTATGGATATACCACAATTTATCTATACATTCATCATCAGTTGATGAGCATTTGGACTGTTTTCACTTTAAGCTATTATAAATAATGATGCTGAAAACATTCATGTGCAAGTCTTTGTGTGGATATATATTTCCATTTCTTTTGGGTGGATCTATAAGAATGGAATTGCTGGGTCATATGGTAAACTTTATATTTAACTTTCTTGGTTAATTCTTCATGTATATTCAGTGATAAGTATATTAAATCTGAGTAGGAAACAAACAGTTGAGGGAGGCTTTATAAGAATATAAGACTTAAGTTAATATTAAAATATCAGTAAGATTTGGATTTTGATAATAACCAAGTATGCTTTTATTAAAAATAAATATAATTTCAAATTAATGTTTAGTGTCAAACATGTACATACTGACTTTGTTAAAACATCAGATTCTGCACAGCTACTAAAATTCAACAGGCA
Source organism: Cynocephalus volans (assembly GCF_027409185.1). Classification (NCBI taxonomy): domain Eukaryota; kingdom Metazoa; phylum Chordata; class Mammalia; order Dermoptera; family Cynocephalidae; genus Cynocephalus; species Cynocephalus volans. Next base: position 83,956,894 of record NC_084460.1, on the reverse strand, counting down.
CTGAAGGATGAGTTATGTGCAAATGGTCCATCTGTTTTAGCCCCACCAATCTATGATTGTTTCATAAATATACATAAAAATCATAGACCCTATATACATATAAACAATCATAGATATAAATCATAAAGCAAAAATTAAATTACTCAAATCAGTAACTATTATAGATAATAGATAAATAAAAATCAACTATAAAAACTGAAACAAATATGCCTTAAAAAATCACATATCCTGAATCAACATCAAGGTTCTCAAAAAGGGGGTAAAAAAATTTGGTTTCCACGCTAAGTAAATAACTAGCACAAATTCAGAGAAAAAGTTTTCACTCAATAAATCTTCCACCAATTGATGAAGCAACATTTATTTCGTTATTAAATTGGACAGAGCCTAAATTTATTTAAATGTTAAGCTGAGAGAGTTAAAATAATTAACAATGAATTTCAAGTGAAGATTACTAATCATTTCTAACATTAAAAAAAAAAAAGATTAAATAAACATCCTAAAAGATGATGACATGTAAATAACTCTGTTTAATTTTGCGGACTTTACAATGGACCCAAAAAACATTCCCTTGGTTAAAATGTGAACAAAGACATGCTACCTAATCTTTTTAACCTACGGTGGTCAACTAAATCAACCGTCAAGATAACTGCATCAGTTTGGAGAAGAGATGTGCTGCTAACATATTTCTTTCCCTTTAATGTCTCACTCAACATAATATGTGAAAGTTGTTCTTTAAAAAATCATTTTCAAGGGCCGAGCCCATGGCGCACTCGGGAGAGTGCGGCACTGGGAGCGCGGCGACGCTCCCGCCGCGGGTTCGGATCCTATATAGGAATGGCCAGCGCACTCACTGGCTGAGTGCCCGTCACGAAAAAGACAAAAAAAAAAGAAAACAAAAAATCATTTTCATGATTGCATAAAAAAATGAAACACTGTTTTCCTCATTTCTAATTTTTCCTACTTAGGCACAATAGGAAATATATTAATGCATATCTGAGTAGCAAAGCAGAATACATAAATATCAAAAAGATAAATATTTCTTTTGACCCTAAAATCATGAACAGTTAGAATAATTATCCACATTTTTTAGCAGTTTGATTATGATATGTCTGAACAGTTTTCTTTGAGTTTACCCTGTTTGGGATTCACTGAACCTCTTAAATATAAAAATGAATGTTTTATCAAATTTGGAAAATTTTGGCCATTACTTCTTCACATATGTTTTCTACCAGGGAGCTCTTTTCTCATTCAGAACGCCAATTATGCACATATAAGATATTTTGTTATTGTCTCACATGTTCCTGAGTTTTCATTCACTGTTGTTTTTTTTTTTTTCTGTCTTTCAGATTGGATTATTTCATTTATGTATGTTCAAGTGCACTCTTCCCTTTGTCATCTCCAGTCGGATATTCAGCCCATTCAGTAAGTTTTTACTTCAGATATTGTATTTTTCAGTTATAAAATTTCCATTTGGATCTTTTTTATAGTTTCTATTCCTCTGCTAAGAAGTTCTTTCTATTCATTTCAAAAGAGTTTACCTTTACCTCAGGATGCACAGTTATAGAAGCTTTTTAAAAGTCTTCCTGATAAATCCAGCATCTAGTTCATCCTGGAGTTGTTCATCTCTGTTGTCTTTTCCCTTAAATACTGGTTACATTTTCCTGGTTCTTTGCATGCTGAGTATTTTTGGATTGGATTCTGGACATCTGAATATCATGTTGTGAGACTCTGTATCTATTAAAATCCTCTGTAGAAAGTTGATTTTGTTGTTCGTTTTAGCAAGCAATTAGTACAGTTTTGTTTAGACCAAAGTTCTGTCTCACTTTCTGTGGGTTGTGGGTCAGTTTAGTTTTCAAAACTTTTGTCATGATGCTTTGAATTTGTCCACTCATGTGCAGCTCAGCAGTGAGCCCACGCCTTGTGCCAGTCATACACAGAATAAGAGGATCCCTTTCTCCAGCTCTCTCCTTTCTGGGATTACCCCCACAATCTCTGGCTCCCAGGAGCAAATTTTCCCAGACTTCTGGCAAAAAAGATGGGGTTTTTCTTGCGGTTCTAGCCACCTGTGTTGCCACCATGCAGTTCCACACAACTGGGACGACTCTCGGGGCAAACAAAGCAGTGAGAGAAAAGAGGGAGAAAAAACTAACAGGGATTCCACACTCCACATCTGGGACTTCCCTCAAGGCAGGACCAGGAGAGAAAAAAGGGGAAACAAACAAACAAACAAAATTCAATGACTGCTGCTACACTCTCTGGCTTGCAGGATCTCCTTTCCTCCATTTTCTAGCCAGAAATATGGGCAGGGGGTGGGGGGGGTGTTCTCCAAGAGTTTCTCCTGCTCTTGCTCAGCTATGCAATTCTGTGACTGGGATTTCCATGAGTCAAATCTGGGAGAGTAAAGAGGAAATAAAGATGGGCAACTCAGTGCATATGGGTCACTTCTTCAAGTTTTGAATATCCTCCCCAATTGACCTGCTAGTAGCCTTTAGTATTTTGTCCAGGGTTTTTAGTTGTAATCAGTGGGAGAGATAGGCTGAGTAGACTTACTCTACCTTGTCAAGCACAAGTCCAAAGGACTTCACATGTATAATTTCTTATTTATAGTCTCACACATAATTCCAAAAATAAATATAAAGTAAAGTGAGACATAAATTTTAAAAGGGGGGGAGGGAGGAAGAGCAAAGGAAAAGAGAAAAAAAAAAAAAAGACAGAACCATTAACCAGGTTAATATACAAAACAGGATACAAGGACCCTACATTTGTTATAATTAGACCAAAAATCTGGATCCAAGCTTTCCAACAGCTACTTCAAAAGAAGCAAGACCATAATGTTCATAGAATAAAAACAAGTCAGGTGATCAAGTCAGGTACAACTATCCCTATCCTTGAGATCATTCTTAAAATAAACCCTCCAATGAATTTCACAGGGGAACTTCCAGTAACTTCACTAATTACAGGCTACATGCCAAAAGACACTTCAGTAAAACCTATTCTGAAGAAGGTCAATATGAGTCCAGATATGACTTGGGCTTAAATAAGGAGTGGATTTTAAACTAAAAGAAAAATAGATACACTATATATTCTTTAAGCATTCCTCCATAAATACTCTTCCTCGCAAACCTTTCGAAAGTTTCCACATAGCAGTGAGATTATGTTCCTTGACAAGTTCCTGGTAGGCAACTATTTTATATAGCTACTGTAGGTACAGAGATATATATTTTAACATTCAATCCAAATAGGGATAGAGGCAGCATCTTCTTATAGAAACTGAGGATCCTAATAAAAGAGACCGAAGTCTGAACCAAAAGAATAACTCACCTCTTTGATTAGGGGAACCACAAGAAGCATTTGAGGCTAAGATCAAGATTTCTTTCAGAATATAATTTTGAATCTTCTCAAACATGAAGAAAAACAGGCAATCAGAACAGAAAAATAGGGTAGCAATAATTTTACTCCAGAAGTTTAAAGTGAATATAATCAAATGCCCACATTAGCTGTACAAGAAATCAAATAAAGCACTCAGAAATGTTTTTTGAGCAATGTTAACTATTTGTTATATCCTCCAACATATAACTAATAATCTAGTTACAAGTTGTACAGCCAAGAAACTAAATGTAGTTATTATCTAGATAACAAATCCTGAGGCACTTATACCAAAAACGAATGCAAAACATTGCAAAACTGCCAATATTGCAATCCAAATGAATATTAATAAAATAAATCCTCTCAACTATGTCCATCATTTTAATAAAATAGAATTTATGAAAAAAATTTGCCAAAGTTTAAAATTCTATAAATTAAAATAATGAAAACCACTGAGATGTTTTAATATGAATGCCAAAACAGTATGATTAAACAAATCACATGGAAAAACCACTCTTATTCTCTTCAATGTTACATCAGTTAATTCTTGTTGTATAATAAACTGCCCCAAAACTCAGAAGCTTAAAACAACAAACACTTATTATTTCAACAGTTCTCTAGATCAACAAGACGTTACTTCTAGTCTCAGCTGGCACGGCTAATCTCTGTGGTGAGCTGGATCAGTTGTTGGGTCACCTGCTGAACGGTCTAGAACAGCAAACTTTTCCTTAAAGGGCCAAATCATAAAAATTTAAGGCTTGAGATGCATGAGGTCTCTGAAGCAACTACTCAACTCTGCTATTAAAACAAGAAAGCAGCCACAGACAATAGGTAAACAAATTAGTGTGGCTGTGGTCCAATAAAATTTTATTTACAAAAACAGACAGCAAGCCAGTGAACCCCAGTTTGCTAAACTGTGGTCTAGGAGCCCCTCATTTGCACGTTTGATGTAGATAGGTTGACTGGTTTAGGGAGACTCAGCTGGAATGTCTCATCTCTGTTCCATGTAGTTTCTTATCTTCCAGTAGGATAACCGGAGGATCCTGACATAATTATACCACAGTTCCAAAAAATATCAAATGAGGGCTTGATTATGTCAATGTTCTTGAAGAAATTGAAGTATACAGGAATCCTATGGTAATATTTTCTTTCTCATACTCTTACGGTTAGCAAGTATTAATATATCTAATTATTTCACAGTGTACCTTAATACGCAGACTTAAAGCCAACAAAATAACATACAATACTGCCCCATTTTTCTACAGCACTACTGATAACACTTTCATAAATACATTCTGCACAAACTTATGAAAAATAAAAAGAATTTACTTGAAGCAAAACATTAACATCTTGACCATTTAAGTATACCAACAGGAGTCTCACAACTACGATTCCCTAAAATAACCACTTAAAATACACTACCCACATTGTACTGGCCACCTGAAAAAAGAAAAAGAAAAGAAAGTATACCACCACTCAAAAAAAAAAAAAAAAAAAAAACCAGACCCTCATTCAAGATTACAAATTTCAATTTCAATTTATAACCTCAAAGGATAAAACAATTGTGATTTCTGTACATCAAAAGGGAATTCCATTCCAACCTTTAAATTATTATTTTTCTTTTACTCTTAGCTTTGAAAACAGACTAGCATTTCCTAATAACCAAAGACAAAGCCAATTCTATTAAGATACAGTCTAAGTTTATAACACTTCACATACTTATTGCAAACAAGGAATACATTTACTAGCTTTGTTTCCTCTTTCTCCTAAAATATGTGTTAAAAATATTCAAAAGGCATTATCAAAAACTAAAAGCAGCTCATAATTCTAGTCCAGAACAGGTTGATTCATTGGAGAGATTATTTAGTTCAGTCCATTTGTTTCTAAATACTGAAACAACAGACTAAAATCCACAGTAATTAAGTCAGTTCCTAAGAAATATGCACTGCCTGATTGACATGTAAGCCCCCAAATTCTTGAATAATGAAACTGTTAAGGGAACTGAATACACACATCTAGTTTTAATAAAGTTGGCAATACCTTAAAATATTCTGCATAAGTAATTTTAACCTTGAGCATTAACATTAAGGAAATGATTAGAACCATATTTTTCATAACAAAGGGATATAATTGACCTTTATTTTATTAGTCTGTAATTTGCTTCACCACTGTTTTCTTAAACCACTCTAATGGCATGTATACCCTGACAACCTCCCACAGATGGTTATGATTATGTGAAACAAGACAACAGGCTCATTGAAAACCTTTACAGATGCTTAGCTAATGGGATGTCACATTAAATCTGATATCATGATTAAAAAACTTTGTATCAATTGCATTATAAAGAATGATATATCATTTAATTGACATTCAAACATAAAAGCACTAGATTACTAATATACTATTTAATAAAGAGTTTTAAAAACAAATGTAGACATTACACAGCTTACCCCTATCACACAACTTGCCTGCATCATCTGTCCTTTGGGGAGGGGAGGTGGAAAATATATATACACATTTTTTGCCTTCAACATCTTAGATATAGATGCTTCTAACTACAAAACTCTGGTAAATGTCAGAATTCGATTTGACTACTTCTTAACTTCCTCTCTTAATGCTTAATGACTAATTCCTTAGAGATGTCCTTAAAAGCCCTAAAATGTTGTCCTTGGGTAGAAACTTTCACCAGCAATCAATCAGGAGCAAATTAGATAATTGTGTTGAAATGTACAACACCGTTTAAGCTAACAAATGAATGAAGAAAGGTAGTATATCGGAACATATGCCACTACAGTGAAGTCGGTAAAAGGGTTTATTGGAAGAATATTTCGTTTCCAGTGAAGCAAATATGGAATAAGAAGGGACAGCGATAAAAGAATACCAAGTCATATGGAAATCCAAATATAGTGACAGACACAATTATTTTACTAATTGCTAATGAATACAGTCAAGTGGCTTCAAAAAGCAAAACTTTGCTTGGACTACTTCAGGTTTTGACCTCTGCATGAGAAAATGCATTTAAACTGAAGCCCACCAAAATTGATTAACGGCGCCAGCCAAGGCCAGCATGTAGTTGAAGCTTTTTCCATCTATCACATGGCCCCAAGCATAGTTAAATGAACCTTAAAATGGCTACAAACAGCTCAATGACTACACAGAGTCCTGCCAATTAGAAATAATTAGGCAGTCATTTTGGTGGTAAGTCTTTTTAAGTGCATACATAACGATGCAATGATGCTTATTAATGATCTCATATGAGGTATGCTCAAAAAGCCTGAAATAATTATGCAACTATCACAAAGCCTTGCTCATCTCTGTACTTCACCTTAATGCATTTAAAAATCCACTTCATTACCTCTAGTAATTAATCCTCCATTAATTGCAGGAAAAGCTCAGTTTACCAAGCTTCATTTCTAATTATCCTATAAATAGTTATGGTTCTAATTAATGTGTTCATTAAGATGCATATCTTTCTCAAAGCCATGCTCAGAGCAAAGGTTTCGCTTATTCTCTCAAAAGCCTAACTAGCCATAAGGTGAGGCCATTTTGGTTGCATTTGCTTTTATTTTAGTATACTCAACCTCCTAATTGGAATTTAAAATCTAATTTGGAGAAACTTCAAGAAGCCTATATAGGGAAAAATAGGAGCAAAAAGATATTTTCAAACTCTTTTCCAATCAATAATCTTAAAACCTTATTAGGAAACCTTTAGTGCATCTTTTTTGATAAATATTGACTAATATGCTTAAGTACTATAGCCAAATGAATTTAAATTCCATACAAACTTAGCTTTTGCCCCTTCTCTTCAATTAGAAAATAAGATGAGAGACAAAATATGCTACTAAAACAAATGCATTTAAATTTATATTAGGTTACCTAGCGGAATTGCCACTATAAAACAATTACTCAATGTAAATTGTCAGCCATCAAAGAAAAAACACATATCCAGGGATCACCAATATTTCACATCATTCTAGAAGCATAGTTAGTCTACATGCTTTTTAAAAATAGAAATCTAATCCTGTGGTACAAAGTATACAGGCCTTAAAAAAAACACTGGCTATGATTAAAAGATAAAATACAATGCAAAATCACTCTTTTTGTAAACATTTTTATAATTTTGTAAATTTTTAAAATAAGTGTATAAATAGTTTAAAAGCACAAAAAGTATTCTTAATATTTAAAAATAAAATTTATTTTCCATGAATAAAAGAACAAAAATAATTTATTGCGGAAATCACGTAAGTAAAATCCTTTATTAAAAATAGAACAGTTATTAGTGTAATAATCCTGGCAGTTAATAATAAAACTATAGTTCCACATATGATAGATGTCTCCTGCTTCTTTGTAATTTGCTTTTGCTCATTAATCTTCTCCCCTTGTCTTTTTCCATGTAAGATAAGCCTACAGAAGTTTCACTTATGAATTTGAAAACAAAACAAAATTCTACAGCAAAATTCTGAAAGTAGTTTCTTTACAGATAATCTATAATTTCTAGCATAAATTTCTCTAGAATAAACTTTTAGGATATGCTTTACATAAAACCACTGTGGTTTTATATTCCCACATTAAAATTTCCAATTATAGAGACTGATTAAATAACATTTGCTAGAAGAGTAAAAGGAGACTCACACTGAGGGAAGATCTCATATGTTTTATAGCAACATTCATTCATTCATCTTCCTATGTTCTAGGAAGAACTTTTCAAGATGCTGATGATACAGTGGTGAATAAGATAGGCCTGGGTTCTGCCATAATGAAGTCTAATTTTCTTAAAGTAAAACTTTCTTGCTAATTTAAAGGAAACATTGCTACAATCAACAGCAAAGATAGAAATAGGTTGGTTTGGGCCATAATTTTCAGTTATTATCATATGGATCTATACGAAGTACTCCTTAACACCCAGAGTATAAATACCCTTCTATTCCGAAAGATTTTTCAGAGAAGACATCTTGGCCCATTCATCTCTGTTTTGCTGAGCCAAATACAACATAGGCACCAAGTTGTACTGTTATAACAAAAAATGCATGTAATTCACAATAACACAATATGAATATAAATAGATCTACAAGAACATTAGATATTAGTGTACCTATCTTCTAAATTTTAACCACCTCAATGACACCTTACCTAGTAGCACAGAACAGTGCTTCTAAGCCTTGGCTGTGCATCATCCCAAGATGTCTACAACAATTTCAAAATGGGAATCATTAAACTCTCACCAGAAAACTTAACATTAACTCACTTTTATTTAAAGAAATAAATATTGACTTCTGGTCAAGATGGGGAACTAGACAGTCCCCAGTGTCACTCTCTCCCACAAATCAACTAATTTACAACTATTCAAAAGCAATGACAACCAAGTTGGGGCTGCTAGAGCTCAGGGGAAAAGGAGAAGAGACCTACGGAGTGCATGAAGGTGGGAGAAGCCACAATGAGAGAAAGAAAAAATCGCTCCGACAGTTTCAAGCCCCGGCTGCATCCAGGCTGGAACTGCTGAGCACACAGAGCAGAAGCCAGCAAAAGCCACAGCTGTGCCCTCTGGATGAAGTTGCATGGAGGCGACAGGGAAGAGGAGGGCCTTGGTAGCCCCCAAGCCAGCAAGACCACTAACAGGGTTCCCATGGACCCACATAGGAGGAGCCACAAAACTGAAAAAAAGGAGCCACTCAGAGGCCAGTGAGTCATTGCAAGGGACCAGCGTATAGCCCATCCCACGGGACATGCTTGCAGCACGGGTGGTAGGGAAGATGGGCCCACCAGAACACTGGGACATGGCAAGGACAGCTGATCTGCCCCGCAATCAGTGTAGGACCACTCAGAAAAGACTGGTCAGGAATACAGAATTGTATGGGGTACAGTTTGGTGAAAAGACTCAGGCCCAGATCAGTGTTTCTACACAACCCAGGTACATTGGATTTCACTAAACCCGGAAATCCTACAAAGTCAACCATTAAAACCCGAGCTGCACAAAAAGCCTTCCCCAGGGAATCAACAGCAAAGCAGCAATTGAGCTCAGCTACAGAACTCAAGTACTAGTCCCCACAGGAAGTTCCCCCACTTTAGAAGTAAGCAAAGGACAACAAATTAGTTCCAGTGCAGAGTTTAAGTGGTGGGAACAGCAAATAATCTAACACAGAACTGAAAGCAAAAACAGAGTACCCACAACCAGAGACAAGGTTTTATATTAACTAGTAAAGGTCTCATTTCACCAAAGAACACCTATAACACCTAGAAGGACTGGAAGTCTCCTGCACTACCAAGCCAGATAGGGGGGACAACCAGGCACACTGCCAGCACCATGGGGCCCACCCAGGGTCCGGAGGCATGAAGCTGGGGACCAGACCCCCCCTCCCACAACCAGGCACACAGCCAGGGCCATGGGGTTTGCCAGGGGTCCTGAGGCATGGGTCCAGGGACCGGACCCCCACCCACAACCAGGCACACCACCATCACCACCACCAACTAGGTAAGGAGCATGCCAAAAACATTGACTCCATGTGGGTGACCCACCACAGCCACCACAATAATCATGGCTGCCACGAAAGCAGCTAGACGCCACAACCACCATGCAGATGGTCTGCCAGGCACTGGAGTGCATTGACACAAGGAGAGTCACCAGCAGAGACCAAAGAAAAGAAGAGGGTGTCCTCTCTCCACAAAGCCCATTCCAAAAAGACAGAAGAAGCAACTGCTCTATGATAATACTGGGGGACCTGAACACACCTCTCAGCATTGGACAGATCATCTAGGCAACAAATCAACAGAGTAACCATTACTCTTTCAGAAGGAGAGAAGAAATCTAGGGTAATTAGAGGGGGGTAGGGGGAGGTAGAAGGGGATGGGGAGAGATTGGATAAGGGGCATAAAGAATAAGTACAATTTGTAACAATATATATGCTAGTAATATTGATTTGATCAACATATGTCAACGTTGAACCTCAAAAATATGTATAATCAATTATGATTCAATAAAAATTTAATAAATAAATAAATATTATTTCAAGGGGAAAGGGAATGGAGAGAAGCTGATGATAAGATGACACAATATCCAAAGATTAGAAAGTATTCTTCCTTTTTATCTAGAGGAGTTAAGGCATATCATTTCTGTTTATCCTGAAAAGAGTTCAAATTTTAGAATACTCACGCCTTTTACCCACTCTTCGTTTCACTCCCCTAACCCTACCCCACAATCAAATCTAAAGCAATAAAGCCAGTGAACATCTTTAGCAACACAACAAAATTTCCTAAAAAATTTCCTAACAAATATCACAACAATAATGTTGATGTTAGTGCCTCTGAATCCATTATCCTTTTGGTCTAAAATTTCTTCTAGGCTCTGTGTCAACAGCCTTATACATATAAATGGGTTGGAAGCATTGGTTCCCAACATGCAATAATGAAAACCTGAAAAAGTAAGCAACCCAAAAGCTTAGATTCTAATGAACCAAGTTTAAATGGATTGAAACAATTAATGCCCCCAATAAATTTGATTAGAATTTAAATTGAGATTTAAATAAAAATGCTAATTCCCCTAACTACTCCACTGGAAGTTATGTTCATTCTTTGTCATTACATAGATACTAATTACAAAAATAAAAGAAATCCATTAGATAGCATTAACACGCCCTTTCCTCACCCCAGTTATTGAAAAAGATGGAAAATATAAACCAGGAGGCCAAACTAAAAAATAGTATTCAATGAGAAAACTTCTGATATCTATAGCTCAGTACTATACCAATTAATGGTGTTTGGTCTCCATGCACTTTATTTTTAAGATGTAAAAATCTAAGTATCTTTCACAGAGCATGATTTACTTTTAGTATTTAGAGAAGCCACCCAAGACATTAAACAAAAGTTTACACTTTCTTTATCCTGTTGTATTTTCTTCATAAGGTCCATCAAGAGTTTGGCAGTTTTGATTATTTAGATACAGTCATTTCCCCTACTCCCACCACAGGTAGAGTATTCTTCCTTGCCCTTGACTTTGAGCTAAGCCACATGGCTTACTCCAGCCAACGACATGCTAGCAGAAGTCACACTGAGCAGAGGATTTAAATGTGCTGAGAAAGTTGGACTTGTTTCCCTTTTGTCTAAGAAGAACCTGCTTCGAATAGCTGCTAATCGAAGGAGGATGAAAGGTACAAGGAGCAGAGTTTAATCCAACACCCAACCTGGAGCCGAGCCCAAAGAGCTCAGCCTAGATCAGAAGAGGCCCAGCTGACTCACAGATGTCTGTATGAGAAATAAATGCTATTTGTCGTGTGCCCCTAAGTTTTGAGATGGCTTACTATGTGCCATTATTGTGGCAATAGCTGACTAATAGAAAGACATTAGCACAAGAGGGTATTCAGGCTCCAGAGCCAGTCATCCTGTCAAGGGGAACAAAGAGTAAACCTGGTGGACAACAGTGGAGAGGTGCAAGAACAAATGTCTGAAATCAAAAGTGGTATGAATCCCTGGCTGTGGTCATATAAGTATGAGCAAGTTATTTGAACTCTGTAAGTCTGCTTCCTCATTTGTTAAGTGAAGGTAATAGTCAGACTTAGAAAGTTAGATAGGTTGTGGTGACAATCAAATAAAATAACCTCTGATGATAGCATAATCCCACAATTCCTGGCACATAGTAGATGCTCAATAAATTTTAGTTTTCACCTTTGCTTTTCTTCTTGGCTCAAGAAGAATAGCTTCAAGCTATTTTTTTTTTTTAAATTCCAACACACTATCACAAAATTTTTAGTACATGCAAGTAGGTAATCCCAATTTTTAAAATGAACTTAAAGTAAACCCATTAAAGTAGTCTAGAACGTCTATTTCTGAGAAGAGCCCTCCTCTTTCTCATGGGTCTTACTACACTAGTTCCTCCCCATCCATGAGTAACATGTTCCAAGACCCTCAGTGGGTGCCTGAAAGCTCAGAGAGTATCAAACCCTACATGTTATATTTTTTCCTATACATACTATTCATAAACTATGATGAAGTTTAATTTATACATTAGGCACAGTAAGAGATTAATAACAGTAACTAATAGTAAAATAGAACAATGATAACAATATGCCAGCATCAATGTTCTTGTGCCTTGGGGCCATTATCAAGTAAAATAAGGATTACTGAACACAAGCACAGTGATGCTACAACAGCACATCAGGTGACTAACAGGCAAGTAGAATATGCAGAGTACATACACTAGACAAAGGGATGATTCACACCTCTAGCCGGACAGAGCAGGATGGCGCAAGATTTCATCACAACTACTTAGAACGACACACAATTTATAACTTACACATTGTTTATTTCTGGAAATTTCCCTTTAATATTTTTGGACTACATTTGACAGTGGGTAAGTAAAACAGAAGAAAGCAAAATCACAGACAAGAAGGGACTACTGTAACCATCTCTTTTTTTCCTAGTATAAGTCTTGAGTTTTTCATGCCAATACATTTTTCCTACAGGAAAAACAAGAAGAATAGACTTTTGCATGTTTAATGAGCAGATTTCCACTATCTTTTCCTTCCTATTTTCCTCTATATTTCACCCCTTCCTCAAAAAAGGTGGCAAACACACATTCTCTCCACTTCAGAAAAGGACAGATTCATCAAACAATACTTATAAAATTATTTGAGTTATTCAGAAGATGTAGTGCACAAATTAAAACTTAGTAGTAGGAATTTATTTTAAAATTTTTAATAGGTGAATGTCTTGAGGTATTGAAGATTTCTTTAAAAAACAGAGGCTGTAGGGAAGGTCAGAGACACAGACACAATCATTCACCATAAAAGACTTCAGGGGACATTTTAATAAATACCTGTGGCGGGATCTCTCTCATATTCATTATAAAATTCCCAAGGCAGATTTTGCTTTCTCATTCATACTCACAAATACACAAAATGGAGGCTTCCCATTAAATGTAGTGCAAAGAGATGCATTTAAACACATATTGTTTTATCACTGCATTTATTACCACAGTTTGCATTAAGGAGATAAAAGCTACATAGGACTGAAGTGATCACACACACACACACACACACACACACACACACACACACACACACACACACATACACACACACACACACACACACACACACACACGGCATCAAAGATTACTAAAGCTATGTGATATTCATTTTAAATGCTTGGCAACATACCAAAAAAAAAAAGCTTGAAAAATAACCAACTTGTGAATCAAAAAAGGATCTCATCAATATTTTTTTAAGGCAAGAGGGGGCTCAAAAATTTAAAAGCTCTCATCAAAAAAGTTATGCATATATATTATATTTGTGTATTCAGCTACATGAAAGGGAGTGATGAAATAACAATTTCTTTGAGCTTTACTAATGCTTTTCCATTTAAAATACTCTCAAAATTTAAAACACTCACAAACCCAGTGTCTATATTTCTACTCTCTTCTACCTACAAAAATGTGGTATTCTCATTTGAGTTCTGCTACTCTTTCCCCCGCAAAAAAAACCCAAAGTGCAACCACCTGGGCTTGAATTTGACACTGTAACTTGCCTCCTTTATCTATAAAATGGGGATAAATCATAACTCCCCAAAATACTATGAGGAACAAGCCAAATATATACGTGAAAGCGTAAAGCCTAAAAGGCTACACTAATCTTCCCACAATCATCTTATTTTCATGTTTTTCTGCCTTTCATACTGACTCTCTAGCTTCAAAAGCCCCTTTAGTGACTTGAACTCACCAGACAAAGGGTAATCGTATTCTGTTCTGGAATTCTCTAGGCCACCTCCAACTTCCTCACTAGCTACTACTTATTTTCATTGTTTTGCAGTCCATCTCAACCACATATCTTGTTTGCCTGGCTCCTGGAACTGGTGACCTGGTTGTGACCTGTTATCCCACACACATTCCTCCTTTGTCCCACTCCAACTTATAACTGTCTCTGAACTCTAGCTTCACACACTTCAATCTCAGGCCAGGCTAGCCAAACCACAGCTGTGCCTTACTGGACAGGAGAGTGTCTCTGGACAGTTACTCCTCTACACCCAACATTCTTGGTTGCTAAGTAAGAACAAAAAGTAGAAAAGACAGCATCATTTGGGAGAAAATGCTTTCGAAGCTATTATTTGTAGGGAGAAGACACCCCTATTTCTAAAGAGACAAAAAATACTCTAACGCTTTGATCCAGGTTTATTTCTCATTTCTAGAGTTTTGCCAGCCCACAGTGAAAGGAGTTAAAAAGGCAATTTCAGGTAGACCTATTCCAAGAGAGGAAAAAGATAGTTCTTACAAGAAATGCAGATAGTTTGGTATTTTCGGGAAACTTTTTGGAAATGATACAAGACTACTGAAAATATATTATTAGTTTAGGGCACAACTGTAGATTTCTTCACCAAATATTAGTTAACTGTTAAATGGAAAGCAAAGGTAAGATTTCATATAGCACATTATCAAGGCTCTGAATCTATACATATTTAAAAACTTATTAAATGAATAGACTACTCATAAATATCCTATAAATTCGTATTTCTGAAAGCATTTTTGAGCCCCTCAGAAAGTAAGCTTTTACCTTGCTTTCTGTGTAAATAGAGTTAGTTAATAAAAATCAGTAAAACCAAAGCAATGATAATCCAAACAGGCTATGTAACATTTGCTTTTATTTGTTTCTCAAGCAGAAACAAAAACCAAAAAACAAGAGACTAAACCTACACAGCAGTTTTGACATTGTCAGAACCTCAGGGTCTCTGAACAGAAAGATATGCTCTTTTTATTTATTCATTCATTTATTTATTTCAAATATTCATGAGATACAAAGCTGATTGTCTCACCTCCTGCCCATGATGTGGGGGCAAGATTCATATGGGGGCATACCCATTACCAGAAATTACTTTTGTACCCTTTGTCCCCTTCCAATTATCCCCCAACCTCCCTCCCCTTCCCCCTCTCCCCTCAACTCCAATCTGTAGCCCTAGGAATGTTCCCTCCCTCTGTTGGATCATGGGACTACTGAGGTCTTTCTTTCCTGTCTTCCTTTCTCTCTTAGCTCCCACACGAGTGAGCACATGCAGTATTTATCCCTCTGTGCTTTGCTTGTTTCACTCAACATAAGTTTCTCAAGATATGTTCTGATGTAATCCAGTTCTCCTGATTAAGACTGATCAAAGTGAGAATTTATTCTACAACCACCAAAGACACTTAACTGAGTCTTGATGTTAAAACAGGGCTTGGGCTAGACACTCCTAATTTGTCTTCAAAAATCCCAGTTCCACTCTTAACTGCTTTAAGTCCTTGATAAGCCCCAATTTCTTCATCAGTAAATCATGACTCTACACTTATCCCATTGGACTTCTGTAAGGATTAAATAAAAAGAACACACATCAAACATTCTATATTAGTGCATGCCCCTTAGTAAGTACTAGATTAATTGGTATGAACTATCATAATTAAATGTTAATAATCTAATTTTTTAGTTTATTCAGACTTTCTTCACTTCTTACAACTGTGATGGATTCTTCATAAAGTTTCAAGAATAACAGAGGAAAAACTAGAGGCATCTAATGTTTTAAAAATGCTGTTTACTAAATAAGATATAGTCAAGGATTCAAGTTAAGATTTTGGATTTGGTTATATTTTGTGGGGGAAATATCTACAGAAGAAAGAATGGAAAGCTGTATTTTTGCATTTTGCGAACATGTATCCAAGTCTCATAATGACCTTGGGATTTCTTATCACATAAATTTAATCTACGTAAGATCACACAGTAGATGAGCAACAGACAAGAGAATTTTTACATACCAATGATAATCAAGACTTATAAAGTCTCTCAAAAATATGCCCCTCAATCCCAAGAAGACAATCTTGGTTCACAATACTTTATAGCAGAGGTTCAACATAATGAACATGATGCTTGAGGTATTCAGCTTTCCTTAAAGGTCACACCTATTCAAACTCTGGTCAAAGCTAACTTTTCTTAGAATGTATGATCCAACAAAATCAAAGATCAAGGGGGTATAACTACCCCTATCTATTTATTCCTCATACAGTGCCTTTTTGAATCATGTTCCCTAGCTCTCTAGCAACCTCAAGGGAACTCTTCAAAGCACTCATTAAGTGACAGCATTTCCCTGTAATACATCAGAAATAAATGTGGCTAGCAAGAGTTTCCTTTCCCTAATGATTTAAGAATGAAAAATTAAAAAACCTCAAAAAAAGAAATTAGCAGTAAATAGCCAACAAATGGGAAAAAGAAATGCCTCAACTAGCAACTCCAGAAGCAAAGAGTTTCATACCCATCCTCATGTTTCTCCAAATAGAAAAGGCTGGAAATCACTCTGATGATTAAGGGAATCTCTAGAAGAGGCACTCTCAGTAACTGAGACAACACAAAATCTACATAGTTAGGAGCAAATAAGCAAATGTGACTGGGAAAAAATTTAACAATAGAACCACAAACAAATAGAGAAGGTACAGAGGGCAAGTTGCTTTAAAAGGGTGGGAGGGGTTGCTCAGAGGTAGGTTATCAGGAAAATTCTACTTGCTTTCCTCAGGACCCTACTCCACCTGAGAAATTTACAGTGCAGTTCCTAGATACATGTAGGCCCTACTTAGGCATTTTTATGTTAATTATTCTAGATTTTCCAAATGTTAGGCTTATTAGATCTACTGAGATCTTAATGAAAAGACATCCTATAAAGTAGCTTTTAAGCCTAAGATAAAATGTGTAAAACATTAAATACAACAGAAGCCACTTACTCATTCAAATATTTATCTCATTTTTATGCAAGAAAGACAAACTGGAAACACTGAGTAATCCAACTTCTGTATGCCAAATTACTTACTACACAAGTTCAGAGATGAATTCCGAGAGAATAATGATGGGGAGAACAATATCAATCTCATTAACACAACTTTTACTGTTTTCAAAATACTTTCATAAAATATAATTTGATCCTTACATCAGTTTTATGAAAGTGATAGAGGAGACATTCAGTTCCAGCCACTTACTGAGCACCTACTAAGTGCCAGCCACCAGTTAGACATTAGTGATATCACTAGAGTAACCAACCATCCTGCTTGGCCCAGGACTGAAAGTTTCTTGAGACATGGAACTTTCACTGCCAAAACAAAGAAAGTCCCAGGCAAGCCAAGACAGTTGGTAACCCCAGCAAAAATTAATATGACACGAACATTGTCCTCAAGGAGCTCACTTTTTATTATTTATTTATTTATTTATTTATTCATTCATTTATTTATTTATTTATTTATTCTTTTTTTAAAATTTTTTTTATTTTGTCAATATACATTGTGGCTGATTATTACTCCCCATCACCAAAACCTCCCTCCCTCCCTTCTCCCTTCCCCCCTCCCCCAACAATGTCCTTTCTGTTTGCCTGTCATATCAACTTCAAGTAGTTGTGGTTGTGATATCTTCTTCCCCCCCCCCCGTTTGTTTGTGTGTGTGTGTGTGTGTGTGTGTGTGTGTGTGTGTGTGTGTGTGTGTGTGAATTTATATATTAATTTTTAGCTCCCACCAATAAGTGAGAACATGTGGTATTTCTCTTTCTGTGCCTGACTTGTTTCACTTAATATAATTCTCTCAAGGTCCATCCATGTTGTTGCAAATGGCAGTATTTCATTCGTTTTTATAGCTGAGTAGTATTCCATTGTGTAGATGTAGCACATTTTCCGTATCCACTCATCTGATGATGGACATTTGGGCTGGTTCCAACTCTTGGAGGAGCTCACTTTTTACTACTACAATTTCCATGTTGCAGATTTCTTAAAAAACAAATTCAGCTAAGTTCAATTACTTACCTAAGGTCAAACAGGTTTTTTTATACTAAGCAAGGTATTTTAGTTAAGATTAATGATTCAACAAACCTGTGCAGTGCCTACTGACTATGCACAAAGACCCTGTGTCCTCCTGGCACTTCTGTCTTACCTAAAAATGTAGTATTTACGTACCGTATTCAAAATCATGTTTACATATGTCCGCTCACTAGATTCTGAGTTCCCTGAGAATACTGCCTCTGTATTCACACCATGTAGCACAGGGCCTGCCTGCCAGTTGATCTTCATTTGATGGGGTTCAAGACATATGTACCTGAATAGTACACACTACCTCAAAATATTTTAAGGTGAAGTAATTTGAGAAAAACACAAAAGCAGTAAGGTCAGTCTCTGATCTCCTTCTGCCCTTCTCCCCTGAAGCAGGTCATAAAACCTATAAAGGATTTTCTGACCTACCCATAAAGCATGTCATTTGAGAGGTAACCTCCACATCCCCAGAGGAAAGGAACATCCTCATCTATGAAGACACAGGGATGCTGAGAAGAACCTGAATAAACAAGGCTTGCTAAATTCCCCCCAGTTCATTACCTTCAGATCACACTTTTTCATCCAATCATGATTCTTCACAACTATCCACTTCTTCCTCAAACCCAACATAAAAAATACACAAGTTTACCTCTTTCTTTGGGTCTTCATTTCCTTATGAAGCTTTCCATGTCATGTAAAATTAAATTAAATAAATCTGTATGCTTCTCTCTTTTAATCTGTTTTTTGTTATAGGGGCCTCAGTCATGAACCTAGTGATGGATAAGGAAAAGATACTTTTCCTCCCTTACACATTCAAAGGAAAAATATGAAGCATATGGGAAGTATCAAGTATAAAACTCTGGATGAGTATAAAACCTAGATAGAGATGTAACTACATAACCTAACTGAAGTAATGTAAGATAAATATAACATACTGGTATACACCATGAAGTTACTAGGAATTTAAAGGAGAGAGAATCTGAAGAGAAATTCTTTATAAACATAATCCTGATATTCTATAAAGCAGTGGCTTTCGCTTTTTTAAAACAAAGAATCCTACTCCCAAATAATATCTATACAGACCCCCAATACATAAGATGATTAGATGTAGATCTGCTCCAGTGAAAGTACCCCTCATCCCAGAAAAAGGAAAATTTAAAAAAAAAAAAAAGAAAAAGGAAAAACTCATGGCAGTCCTGGGGCACCTCCATGGACTTCCAAAACACCACAAATTAAGGATCAATTCTACCTCCAAAACACTTCCTAAAAATTCTTTCCCACTACAACTACCACTCTAGACCAAGAAACAACCCTCTCTTATAGACTATCATATGTCCTCCTAATTGATATCAAGACCTACTATTGTATCTAACACATAATATAACCTCAATAAATGTTTTTTGGAACAGACAAAAAACATAATCACACAGTTTATTAAGTGAAGATCTTCATTTCAATTAGCAAATTATATTACTATATTTAGAAGAACATTTCAATTTCTTATAATCTTTGTTCTTCCAAATAATATTTATCATTTTTAGAAGTTATGTTCAAGTCAGAAATCCTCAGCTTTGTAAAAAAGTAAAATACAAAGTAAATTTATAAAAATACAAAGTAAATTCAGTCTTTTGCTTTGGTTTTATGCCAAGGTAACAAAAGTAAATAAGAAACATAATCTTACACTGGTGCAATAAATGGAAACACCTTTTTAAAAAGTATGTCTAAAAAAGTAGGAGGTCTTTCTACCCATTATGATTAAATTGAAAACTTCCAATTTTTTTGGTTTGTTTGTTTGCTGACTGGTACAGGGATTGAACCCCAGATTTTAGTGTTATCAGCACCACTCAACTTTCAGCCTTTCGTCTACCACATCCTTTAAACAGCACTAGCAGATGGCAAGAACAACTCAGTGTTACAATTTGGTCCTTTATACCTTCTCTGTACTTTTCCTACAATGAATGGTACAATTAACCAAAAACCTTTTGGAACACAGAGTTTACATAAAAGAAGACACTTAAAAAGAGCTCTTAATTTGAAACATTATAAATAAAGTGTCAACAGAAATGTAGACTATTAAAAATAAACATCCTGGTAACAACAAGGTCAAAAGTTCAGATCCCATAGGGCTGGCTGGTTAACTCAGTTGGTTAGAGCACAGCCTTATGACATCAAGGTCATGGGTTTGGATCCCTCTACCAGTCAGATTCTTGTACTGGCAAGCCACCCAAAATCAATCAATCAATCAATCAATATCACAGAACTCCTCTTTAACTGCAGTGCATTATTTTAATAGGAATAAAATAAGTATGATATCTCCCAAAAGGTCTCTGTATACAGTACCTAATTT
This sequence comes from Cynocephalus volans, assembly GCF_027409185.1. Classification (NCBI taxonomy): domain Eukaryota; kingdom Metazoa; phylum Chordata; class Mammalia; order Dermoptera; family Cynocephalidae; genus Cynocephalus; species Cynocephalus volans. Next base: position 83,936,399 of record NC_084460.1, on the reverse strand, counting down.
GCTCAAATAGTTTCCCTGCTTCCCCCCAAATATTTTTACTTCCAAACAGGGATAAGTGATATGCTTTTATTCATTTTGAAGACTTTCATTTTCAAAGTTCATCCACTCACTAGAATAGACTTTCATTATCAGAGTTCACTAGAACTTTGAAAATATAAAACATAAAACAATATTCACTAGACCATAGCACCTGCACCAAGCATCCCATTTTATTCCTGCCAGGCTTTAATCAAGGTATAGCCCAGCCATGCATGACCGAACCACATGGACTATCTAATCTAAAGGCAGGCAGTCCACAGGATAGCCAGCAACCCTTGGTGTAGCTCATCACATATAAGACTTATTAGCTGAGCCAATCAGATTCCCTCACTCAGGAATTTGAAGTGAGTGTATACTCCGAAAATGATGCAGTTAGAAGAAAGAACAAAACCTGAAATAGAGAGGAATACCAAAAGAGCTTTGACGACCATTGAGTGTGCGAAGTTATAAACATTTAGGAGTAAAAAGAAGCTATTAAGGTAGAAGGTAAAGAAAAGATATACTCAGTAGTAGCTGAAGAAGCTAGAAAGTAGTAAACTGAAAGCAGAGCAAATGTATATAGTAGCTGAGGCAAGTTAGTTCTGAAGAACTAGAATGAAACTCACAAATACCCTGTTGCTGAGGGCCCCTAGATTAGAAACACATGATTAAAAGATGAGATTATATTGTACTAGCCAACAGCTACAAAAAGATAAGATTATGATGCTCAAAAGTTAGCAAAGTAGTCAGTAATCCTAATTAACAGATGAATAAACAAGCCCAGAGAAAAGATCATATTTTTTTTTCTAAATCACGGAAAAGAGATTGAAATCCAGGTCTTGTAAATCCTAGTCTAACACTATTAATTCTGTATTGTGCTGTTTCTCTGGGTCACATCTAAGGATTCCAAACACACACACACACACACACACACACACACACACACACACACACACACACACACACACACACACACACACACACACACACACACACACACACACACACACACACACACACTTTTAAAGACAAATTTAGGTCTTGCACATTTTATAAGAATAATCAAATTGTTCCTTCAGCCCAATTGAACATTCCAGTGACTCCATACCATTATTGACATAATGCTTGCAAACAGTCTTTTACACCCCAAACCAGGAGCACTAAAAAGGTGAAAAATAGAAATATGTAAGAAACACATGGTTTTCTCTTTCCCAGAAAGTTTCTCTGAAACAACCCAAGATGATAAATAAATATATATCAACTACCATATTTAACAGTAACAACATCTCAGAGCTACTCAAGTTGGTCCATGGACTACTGCCAGTCCGCAAACTATTATAGTTAAAAATGGGATAAATAAAGAAATTGAGAATAAGAGTTTAGAAGATTTTATAGCTATTGGATATAACTATAACATTTTTTATGACATTTTAAAAATGTAACATTAAAATGTACATTTAAAAATGTACATTAGCCTGCATGAATGGAAAATACAGGATAAAAAAATGTCTTTTACCACAGATAATCTGAGACACGCTGCTAGACTACATAAAACAAAATTAGTGTGATTTCCTACACAGCCAGATTATAATGAAATTTCAGCTGAAATGATACTTCTAAAACCTACATTTTTGAATTTGAAGAAAAATTTTGAACAAGCCAGCAATACAGTAAGAAACTGGTGTATCATTCAGGAAAGATTTTTTAAAATTGTTCTCTGGAGGCTGCTTACTGTATACTACTTAGCCACATGGAAAAATAATCTTTCTATTTTCTTCCAGACTATAAGAAATGAAAACTGATATCTTGTGTTCAAAGATAAAGTTAGCTCTTTTGAAAAATGAAAAAAAATTTTTTTAAGATATGGAAAACAGATTTAACCAAGTATGACGATGGCTTAAATGTGAAGGTAGGTATATTCAAGAACATGAGTAGATGGCCAGAAAATCAGTAACAAACCATCAATTTAACAATGGCAGTGTGTCATGTAAGAAAATTTTCATATTCTTTAGAGATACAAAATGATGCATATATGGGTGAAATAACACACTGCCCAGTTTTGCTTTGAAATATTTCAACAAAGAAAAAGCAGAAAAGAAGGGGGAAAAGAAGGAGGAGGAGGTGGGAGAAGCAGCAGCAGCATCAGCAACATCAGCCACGGTGAAAATCTTGGTAATTGTTGAATCTAGGTCCTAGGTATATATTATATTATTCTACTCTTGAGTATGTGTGAAATTTTCTTAATTAAAAAAAATCAATCAACTTAGCTAGGAATATTTATATTTCTGAAAAAAAATTAAGACTTTTATTCTATCTGCAACCCCTGAAAATTTAAACATAAAATCCACCCATTTAATATTCTTTGACAAACTCTACAAAGTGCCAACAAGGGAAATACTAAAAAGTAGTTTTAAAAAGAATGTCAGGAAACTATGTAGATGTAATTTAGTGTAACTACACAAATTCAGTCATATTTTTGGCTTTTTCTAAAGTTAATAATGATAAAAGCCAGCAAAGTAGCAGATACATACCTTTAATGATAACTAAATGTCTTTGGCTTTGCCATATTAAGTTTAATTTCCCAAAGTAGTCAATTAGTGCTTGGTAATACTCTCTTCGGTAGACATTACTTAAGGATATCATGTAAGCCTTTCCTGCCAGCTTCCTTCATTCTCTGTTACCCATAACTCAAGAAGTTTTTTTTTTTTTTCCATTTCCTTTAAGAGTTTCAGAGATTACAACTGCTAAAAAATTAAGAGAATACTATGATAGTAACATAACACTTAATACAATCACTATTGCTAAAAATAACTTCTATAAATTATTGATTTATTGATAGACATGAACCTAGTCATGCATAAACCTTGATTTCTAAGAATTTATAAAACTGAGTAAAAAGTGAATTCCAAAATATTCTTCATTTAAAAGAAAAATAATAAATAATGCTCCAACTATTTAACTTTGGCATATATATTCTTAAAGTGGTATCAAAAGGACCACACCATACCACCTCCTAGAAAATAAAAATGCTTGATATAAGATATTGAATCTATTACTCTTCAGATAATACCATTCTTCAATCCTTTCTTTAAAAATAGAAAGGCCATATCTAATAAATAATTTTAAAACATATCTGAACCCCTTTCAAAGACAACATTTTATCTCACAACCTTTAAAAGTATATTAATAATATCTTTCTGCAATGTTCCCTCCCGAGATTTCAAACAATCAACCAGAATTTTAGGAACCAACATTTTGGGAATCAGAGTTAGAGCTGATTTGGTCTAAAGTATAGTTGACAATGCACAGAACTCTTCTTATGGGGGTAAAGATGATCAAACAAAAGTAATCTTTTAGACTTTCAAAAAGCCTCCTAAACAAAGATTCCAAGTAGACTATTTTTTAAAATACCTGTGTCGAAAATGGAGAAATTAATCATTCATTCAATCTACTAAATCTACTATTTACTGAAACCTACTGTTAGATAGATACCACCATGCTAGGAACTGATGACACAAAATCAGTAAGACTTGATTCCTGTCTTAAGGGAAGCTCAGGTTACCTGAAACAAAAGTGGGAGGAGAGAAGGTCATTGAGAAAAAAGGGCACTTTCTTTGATGGCTGGTATGAAAAATAAAGTACTCCAAAAGCATTCTACAACAAATTATTCCAAGAAGGCTACAGGCTCAATCTCACTTAATATTTTTATAAGTTATCTAGAATAAGAAATACTGAAATCTTCTAATATGAAGACGACAGGGAAATGTCAAACTCAACAAAGATCAACAGTTAGAAAAACTGGGGAGATTTGTACAAAGAAACAAAAATCTATAATGAAAGTAAACATAATATAAAACATTTAATGAATAATAACCCTTTCTCTTAAACTATCAGGATTAAGTTTGTGAAAATCCTCATGGTAGAAGAATTCTTCAAAAAAGAATACATAATCTGATTTTTAATGAGACTGCAAGACAATCTATAAAGCTTTATAAATATGTTTTATATTCACCAAAATAAAATACAAGGAACAATGAACACATTAAATAGCTACCAATGACATATCCCCACCCAAAACTGTTAAAAAGCTATACTTTTCAATTTCTCTTTGAACTTAAGAGAAGATGTACTAATCAGGCTGAAATAAATAAACAATAATGTGGCTAAAACAGGAAGGGAAGAAAGTATACAATTACTGGGAAGAATCTGCCTCCTCCTCCCTTAGCTCATAGATATTTATGCTTGCATAGTCATTTAAGTTCAATTCTAAAGTTGCTTGAATATTTTTGACATCAGCATAAATGTCCTTAACTAGGGGGTCCATGGAGTTTTAAGACTTCTGTGAATCCCCATTAAAAATATGCAACATTATGTATGTAAATATATGATATTTTCTAGGGAGAACATCCACAGTTTTCATCAGGTTCTCCCTTTGACATCCCACTTTACATTTGATGTGACCCAAGAAAGGTTAAGAATCAAGCACTGACCAGACTTTTCTGCTTTGAGCCAGCAAATCTGGAATTTTCTCTACACTTTGAATAAAGGAGGGAATATAAGCTGTGTACTTCTTTTAAAGGCCTCTTTCTACTTCATTACTGGTTACAGTAATTCATTCACACCTCATCAGACATCATTCTTAGACTTTGCTTACAAACTTTCTGAAAATAAAGACTTTAAAAACCAAATCTGTACCTATTAATTTCTACAAAAAGCTTTGCTTTTTAAAAAACATTTTGTTGGGCTGGAAGGTTAGTTCAGTTAGAGCGTGGTGCTAACACCAAAGTCCAGGGTTCAATCCCTGTACCAGCCAGCCTCCAAAAAATAAAATAAAAATAAGGCAATAAAAAACATCTGCTATAAAATTCTAGTTACTCGTTTTACAAATTAATAGGAATGCCTTGTGATGCTACAGCTCACTGGTCTCTAACCTGACAGCTTTGCCTCTTTAGCTAGTATTCCACAAGCCTGATGATGGTAAAGCCATTTTAAACCCTCTTGGGCAGGAAGAGTCCCTTCCTCTTTGGGGTGTGAGCTGACAATATGCCTTTCATTTTACACTGTCACAGAACTTTCTATGTAACACTCCTAGACAGTAATTACCTTGGCAGTAATAGCTCTAACAGCACAAACAACATTTCTTGTTAATCTCTTCTTGCCCAGTATCATGAGAGCTACAAATACCACATGGTAGTACACATAGCTCAAAGATAAAATACACTTTCATGACACTTAATATGTATGTGACCAATCGGTAAAAGAAGCAACTGGCAGAAGAACAAAGGTGGAAACAAGTGACCCAGATGTCCAGCAGAGGTTCTGAAAAACATATATAGTACAGAAGTAAATCTACATTATATCTGAATTTCAAATAAGGCAAACTCATAAATGAGAAAGGATTACTATACTCATAAAATAAGAAAGATCTGGAAAGAGATCTGGTAGTCATTATATACTGTTTCCTGAAGAGTAACATATCCAACGTGTTATAGTCAGAAAGGCCAACCATAACAGTGGCCATTAACAGAAAGCATATTGGAAACAGAAAAGAAAATACTAAGTCTATTTTGTACAAAACCATCTCTTGATAAGAGCCAGACAATGCATGCAAATGAGAACAAAATTATTAGAAAGGTAGAGGATGGAGGCCTTCCATATGAAAATGAACTATAAAACTTTGGAATCTTCAGCCTAGAAATAATGATGAAAGGTAACTGGCACAAAATGCATAGATTCCAAAGGCAAATGGTTGTGGTAGAGTTTGAACACAGATTATTTCACAAATAAAAGAATAACAGAATGAATGGAAACTCCAAAAATTCTAATTTGAAGAAGAAAAAAAGGAAATAATTTATAGAACAGATAATACAATCAGTTCTTTCTTTACTTCTTGTAACAATAATCCTATGAAGAAAAAACTTACTATATATTTCAACAAAAATTTATGGGAGAAAAACAGAGTGCAAAATGCCCTTCACATATTTAACTTTAAAAAATAAAGACTAATTGTATTAGGCAAAAAGCACCTTTACCTATTAATTTCATATATAATCTCTGTGAATGCAAAATTTATCCTAAGTGTTGGGAAACACACACACACACACACAAGGAATTACTGAAGTTCACCACTATCAGGAATATTCAATTTAATATGCAGTAATAGATAGTATTATACGTAGTTCCTGTTGTAGTTGTAGGTTTACGGCACCCACAAGATAAACATGACTATAAAAATAAAATATTCTTTCTCAAAAATACATAGATAGTAGGTACTAGAACAAAATGTCACCAAATATTAAGCACAGTTTTTATAAAACAAAACAAATATGATAATCTTTTAGGAAACAGACTTATAAATACATATTCTAGATCCTTCTTCACCTTCATGAGTGAAATGCAGAAGAAAAAAAATAAAAGTAAGGGGTATAATTAAGGAATCCTTTACTTGATAATCAACACCATTATAAAAACACAATTTACTTACTTTTAAATTACTTAGGTATTTTAAGCAATCAATTTTTGGCATAATTCCACAATTCTGCAATTTCATAGGAATAAGTGGAAAGAAATAACTAATTTCATCCTCAATAAATTATCCTCATCCACCTATACACATCATGGGATACAGGAACAATATTTTCTATAGTTGGTAATATACCATGATGATGCAAAAGAATAAGCAGAAAAAGATACAGAGAAAAAATAAAAAGGAAATTGTATGACAATAAGCTCATCTTATTTCATTGATCCTGCATAATAATCTCCATCCCCTGAAAAACTGGAGGGGGAAGGAAAAAAAAAAAACATTGGGAAAAGAAAAGCCATAAAATCATCACAATACTTAGGGAACCATTCCTGCTACCACTACTTCATTACCTTGGAATTAACTTCTCTAGTCTCAGCTTCCTCATCTAAAAGAAATAATGTAAAATAATGTTCTAGCCCTAAAAATTTTCATTCTTACCTCTCCATGGCCTCACAGCCACCTCTGAAAGTTATAAATCAGATAAACAAAAACTCACATAAGAGCATTTCCAACACAAATGCACAAAAGAATAAGCAACCATGTAGCTCAGCACAAACTAAGTCTGCAGAGAAACAAGCAGAAGCTGACCAAGGAGGCAATAAAGTAATGTGAGTAACTGTTCAGTTCCTCTAAGTGAGTTTAAATACCATTGTTTCAGAGCATGGTAACAGGGCAAAATAGCAGGTACATCGTCAATTAAAACAAAAAACAACAAAAGTGAAAACTAATAAAAAAATAATTTTTGTTCAAGTGACTATATACATCGTAAAACTTATTTTCACACAATTTAAAAACACATTATAACTAGAATGAGTCCAATATCCATTTTATAGATGAGGACACTGAGACTCAGAAAGCCTGATCCAGAGCTTTTTCCATGCTGTTTCTAATTTGTCTTTAACATCACAACCTATAATTTCAAATTAGCTTCTCCATGATAGAAATGAGAATCAAGTGAGTAGTTATTATCAAGCTTAAGCTCAATCCATAAATTGAAAATTAATATGACTAAGTGCACACCCATATTTCTATAGCAGTAAGTAGGATGCTTGCTAAAATCCTGGGTTATGAGCATGAATACCATGTACAATGGGAGAATGTATCCATGTCTGGAAGAACAGAAAAGGCCTTCCAAGGAAAGCCTTTAAGTAAAGACCTAAAAGATAAGAAATGATGAGTGGAAGAAAAGTACATTTTGAGCAGAGGAAACCACATGTTCAAGGGCCCTGAGACAGGAAAAAGAAGAGTAGGAAAACTGTAAGTATAACTAGAATTGGAAAGATCTGATTGAAAAGGCAGGGAAGAGCCAGATCACAGAGGCACTTCAGGGCTCATCAACATTTTGGGTTTTACTCCAAACCACTGAATTAAGGAAGGCACTATCAGATTTGCATTTTGGCTACCATGTGAAGAACAAATAGCAGGGAAAACTCCAGAAAATTATAAAAAATGTATCCCGTAATTTGGAAATGACTATTTTTCCTCTTCAAATATTCAAATCACATTCTGGTTCTCATAAAACAACTTTTGGCAGTAAATCGCATATATAAGAACTAAGTTCCAATATAACATAATTTAGCTGGCACAATGATGATGTTTTATCAAATATTGAGGTGATAAATCCCAAACTAACAACTTTCATCTAGTTAAATTAGTTTTAAGGAATCCAGGGATATTACTCACATTTACCAAAATCTCTATATAGGGCTAGAAAAAAATTATCAATGAATTCATCACTACTAATTTGAAATGTTTTCTATTGCATACTTAACAAAAATTGTGCCACGAAGTGTTAAGTACTTAAGAAAGAGAAAAGATATTATACATAAAAATAAAATATCCAAGTTATAATTATTTAGCAATAACATCTACATCTCAATCTACATCTCTGTCTCTCTTAAACACACAATTAAAAGTTAACTGAATATCTTTCCAAAGAACCTCTTATTCTGCCAATGTTATATAGCTAGAACTCTTCCAGCGAGAGAGCAAAAGTTCTTCCCTGTCAAGGACAAAAGTCAGACTAATCAAAAGATTCCCACCAAGAACTCCCTGACATCAACTAACATTTCACTAATAATTCAGTAAAAGAATATTCAGTATATATAGCCTTGATCTTTGTGAAATGGATCATCTATCAGGGACCTTTCATTTGCTATTCAAAATGATTAATCTAGAAGATGCTGAAAACTATGCAATGCAAGTTTAAAACTTTAAGTTAACAACATAATTTTATAAGTTAAAACCAACTTATAGGAAAACACTATTTATACATATAATTTCAGTCTCTAAACACAATAATTCTATAAAATCAAGATGTGAAGATAGATGCTTCTTAAGATAATATAAAAGAAAAAATATTTTAATTTTACTGCGAGTTAATGTTTGAATACATGACTTAATAATTAGCTTGGAAAAATGAGGCTAAAACTACCTTAAACAATAAATAACCATTAAAGAATCTTCAGTCATAGGTTAAAATATTCTTCTCATATAAATTTTTACATAATTTTATCCTTACCATTCTAGCAAAGTATTATGCTCTAATAAGAACTATCCTAATCTTCACCCAGCAATATTTTCAGGCTGATATTATTATTCTCATTTCCTTGAATAATATCCATACTCCAGGGCCATTTTCTTTCTCATATTCAATATCATGCATGCTTGTATCAAGGTTCCTTTCTTCATATCCTGTCACAGTATCAATCACTGCCTCCTGTCCACTCAATCCACTTTTGATTTATCAGCCACCGTCTTTCTGGACTCCATAACTCGACCCAAACCATTTTAACAAGACATTGACAAATAGCACCCAGTATCACATCAACCTGTTCCACTTAGTAAACTAAGAAACAGTAACTGTGACATCTCTGCATAAGTATTCCATTCTATTCCCCAGACTGATGTATATTAATGAGGAGATGGTATTTGAAATGCTTCTTCCACATCAGCATCTAATATGATCAAATTAGGAAATGGGATGATTTATTAAATTTTGTAGAGCTGAAATATTTCTTTATATCGCTATATGTGTGGTTTCAGAAAGTGAGCTGTTGCTTTCAATTTTTCTACTGAAGATGTGCCTGCATTTCACAGACGAATTATTGTCTTTAAAAAGATTGCAAGAAGGCAAAATGTTATTAAGCAAATGCTCAGTAAAACAAACTAAATCAGTTTTAAAATTCCTAATTTAATGTAAATCTTGGTTGTTTCACTGAAATTCAGTTTGTGTTCTTATTAAGTCATATTTGCATCATACTGTCTTGCTGTAGGACAGTTTTAAATTTATAGCACTACCAAGCAGCTTCACTTCTTGACTTTTAAGATATGTCCTCAACAACATAAATAATTGCTCTCTAAGCACACACTTTGCTCTTATTTTAAGATAAGACAAAATTAAGATCAATAGGTTAATAAAAGAATAAAATAAAAACATAAAAAGCAACAATGTTTGGGTCATTTCTATAGTTTTCATAATTAGATGTTAAAATGTTTTTATTAAAGTGCTCCCCAATTTAAAATTCAATAACTGGTTCATAGGCAGTTTAGACTTTAAACAATAAATTAGTCTTTCTTCTTATATTCACAATAAAAATGAAAATGGAACTAAGAATAAATGTAAAACTTATATTTTCCTTTAAAAAAGTCTCTTCTTACTTCATCTGCTATTTTCCAGTTATCTATATATTCTAGAAGTAAAACTCTACTCATTTTAAAACCAAAGGATTTCTAATTACTAAATCCGCACTGAAGTCTATATCTAAACTGACCCCAGCATACTGGGCCTATATACTCAATAGTTTTCTAATGGAGCCATCACTGATTTCTTCCTGTTCATGGACAAATTAAAGGATTACAAATAAATGAATTCTAAAGGGGCTCTGACTTTGTTCACTGATTAGAAAATATCCGTAAAATTCAATAGAACAAGGCAATGCAGGCAGTGTATGAGAAAGGGGAAAACATAACAAAAACAAGAAAAGGATAGATCATCCAGTATAAAATTATTTGTGATTCCCAGATATGTACTACTTTGATTTTATGAGAATAAAAATTATTTGTTTGGTCACTTTTACATTAAGTGGGATAGAAGCTTACAATTTTAAACAGACTTATCTAATTTTTAAACTTAAAAAATTAAGTATTGTTCAAATTGAAGAAAAAACATGAAATAACATTGTTAAAGCGTAATCCAATATTTCTCCTTAATACTGAAGAAAAGGACACCAGAAAAAGATAGGTCATTAAAAATAATGCCCTTTGTTCCTTAGTTAGATAAAGGAATGAAGAAAATGAGAACTAACCCGTTTTTAAAAGTCTGTTAAACAATTAAAATATGATAAAAATAGAAGCAAATTCTCAAGTATGCTGTAGTATGTAGTGTATAGAAATAATTAAAATTATTTTTTAAGAAAATGATAACATTTACGCCAGCCTTTACAGTTTACAAAGTACTTTCAAAACATTATTTTATTAAATAAATGCATTTTCTAAAATTATGTTACACTCTTCTTCCAATGAATATGTTATTTGTTCTACTTGTAATATCACCCTGCTAATGAAAATTTTCCTCATTTTCCCTAATACACAATAATAAATTTCTTCCCTAACACTGTTCACATGTGTAGTCTACAAGATGCAGAATTTTAAGAAATCTGAGGCAAATACGCGTTTATTAAAAAAAAAAAAAAAAAAAAAAAGATAAATGCAGAAGAGCCCAGAGAGTAAATAACAACAGGAAATATTTGTCTGGAAGTACCTAGTTCAGGACTGCCACTTTAAATCCCTTACTATAAATCCCTCAACACCACCTAAACACAATGGGCTTTCTGGATATGGCATAACGGCCTGCATTATTTTAACTCCATATTACGCAATGAAAGGAAAATCAAGCTGACCATGGAATCTACGATACATAGCAGTGACAACCAAAGTCAGACAACAAATCAAGAGATGAATAAGAACATAAAAAGATGAAAATATATTAAAAAATAAACCATAATCATCTCTATAGATAAAGAAAAGTATCTGACAAAATTCACCATTGCTTGGTCCTAAAAACTTCTCAGCAAACAAGAAATATAGAAGGGCTCTTCTTCAGGCTTATAAAAGACAACCTCAAAAAAACTTACAGATAAAATCATATTTAAAGGTGAAAAACTGAATACTTTCCTTCTAAGATAAGAAAAAAGGCAAGAATGTCCACTCTCACCACTTTTCTTCAACATTAAAGTGGAAGTCCTAGATGATACAACAAGCCAAGGAAACTAAATAAATGGTACACAATTCAGACAAGAGAAGCAAAACTCTGAATTTTCAGGTACAGGTTGAGCATCCCTAATCCAAAAATTTGGATTTTTGTACAAAAAAAGCTCCAAAAATCAGGAACTTTTTGAGCACAAACTCGACACTCAAAGGAACTTTGGGATTTGGATTTTCGTGTTAAGCAGGTGCAAATATTTCAAAAGCTGAAAAAATCCAAAATCCACAATACTTCCTGTCCTAAGCGTTGTGGATAAGGGATACTTAACTTGTAATGTTATTCTTTTCATAGAAAATCCTAAGGTAGCTTCAAAACATGTACTAGAACTATTATGTGTAACCAGGTTACAGAATATAAACTAAATATATAAGAATATGCAAAATAAAAAATGTGCAAAACATATAATACACAAATATACAATACACAAAATCAACTATACTAATATATACTGACAACAAATCACTAGAAAATAATTTTTAAATAATTGACTAATAATGTGCAAGACCTCTACACTGAAAACTATGTAACACTGGACAAACTAAAGAAAAGTGAAATAAATGAAGAGATATACTATATTCATAAATTGGAAGACCCAATTTATTATGATGTCAATTCTCCTATTCTAATGATTCAGTGAACTCCCAATAAACATCCCAGCAGACTTTTTTGAAGAAAATGTCAAGCTGATTCCAAAATTATTTGTTAATACAAACAATAATACCTGATACCAAGACTTACTACAAGATCATAGTAATCAAAATTGTGTAGGACTGCTGTAAAAATAGAGCAATGGAACCAAATAGACAATCCAGAAATAGAATCATATTCACATAGTCAAATGGCTTTTGATAGAAGCAAGAAGACTATTCAGTAAGAAAATAAAACTCATTTAAAAATGGTGCTAGACCTCCACATGCAAAACAATGAAGCTAAACCCCTACACATCATACCATAAACAAAATGACTTTGAATCATTAAGCCTACACCAAATTAATTGCTGCAGACAAGATCCACTGAGAGATGCTAAAGTTAGCAGGTGAAAGTTTGAGGAGAAGCAGAATATTTGTAGCTTGAAAATATCTCATCCGAATACCTAGCAGTTACAAAAAAAAAAAAAAAAAGGCAGTAGTAGCTTTATAGACAAAAACTGGCACCTTAACCAGATGATCAAGGTTAACATTACCAGTGACACAGCAATATCATGAAACTCTTGACATGATGCCTAAGAAGTCATTCCTGTGGTATTCTTGCCTTTATGCATGAAGCCAGTCCATAAAGACTGAATGAGAGAACTGTTTCTTCAACTGCACAACATTCAGCAAAAAAAGTCATAACACACACAAAGAAACAAGAAAACCTAGCCCAACAAAGTACTAAAATACATCTCCAGAAACTAACCACAAAGAAACTGAGATCTATAAATGGCCTGACAAAGAACTGAAAATAGTAATAAAGAAGCTCAGTGATCTAAAAGAGAACATAAAAGAAAACCAAATGAAATCAGGAAAATAAAGTGTCAACAAAATCAGGCTATCAACAAAGAGACAGAAATTATAAGAACCAAACAGAAATGCTGCAGCTAAAGAATACAATAACTGAATTGAAAAATTCACTAGTGGGGTACAACAGCAAGTGTGATCAAGCAGAAGAAAGAATCAGCAAACACAAAGACAGATCATTTAAAATTACTGAGTCAGAGGAACAAAAACAAAAAAGAAAAAAGCCTAGAGGACTTAGGAGACACCATTAATCAAACAAATATATGTATTATGAGAGTTCCAGAACAGGAAGAGAAAAAGAAAGGGACAGAGAGCTTATTTAAAGAAATAATGGCTGAAATATTACCAAATCTGGAAATGGACATCCAAGTTGAAGAAGCTCAAATGACTCCAACAATGTTAAACCCAATGTGCACCACACGAACACATTATCACTGAACTGACAAAAGGCAAAGACAAAGAGAAAATCTTGAAAGCAACAAGAGAAAGCAACTTGTCATATACATACAAGGGACCTCCTATAAGATTATCAGTGATTACACAGCAGAAACCTTACAGGCCATAATAGAGTGGGATAATATATTTAAAGTGGTGAAAGAAAAAAGTTGCCAACCAAGAATACTATATCCAGCAGAACTGTCCTGCAAAAACAGAAAGAAGGACGTTTCCAGATAAACAAATGTTGGGGGAGTTCTTCACCTCTAGGCCTTCCTTACAAGAAATACTAAAAGGAGTCCTGCAAATTGAATTGAAATGACACTAGAAAGCAATATAAAAGCACATGAAAATATAAAGCTCACTGGTAAAGGTAAATATACAGACAAACATAGAATATTATAATGCTCTAATGGTGGTGCATAAAGCACTTTCAATTCTGGTAGAGAACTTAAAACACAAAAGCATAAAAAAAAGCAATAACTATAAAACTATGTTAATAGATATACTAAGATGTAAACTTGATGTTAGTAACAAAGCAAACGTGGGGAGATGTAAAAGAGTAGAGTTTTTGTGTACAAAGTTAAGTTTTAATCACCTTAAAATAGATATGATGTTTCATGTCAGCCCTGTGGTAATCACAAAGAAATTACCTATATATACACAAAAGAAAATGAGAAAGAAATCAAAGCATGTCAATACAAAAAAAAAAAAATCAATGAAACACAAAGTAAGGTAGCAAGAGAAGAGAAACAAAATAGCTACTAGAGATAAAACAACTAACAAAATGGCAATAGTAAGTCCTTCTCTATAAGTAACTACTTTAAATGTAAATGGATTAAGCTCCTTAAACAAAATTCATAGAATGGCTGAATGGATTAAATACAAAAGCAAAATGCAACTATATGCTGTCTATAAAAAACTCACCTTAGATGTAAAGTCACACATACGCTGAAAAGAAAGATGGAAAAAGATATTCCATGCAATGGAAGCCAAAAAAGAGTAGAAATGTCCTTACTTATTCCAGACAAAATAGAATCTAAGTCAAAGACTCTCACAAGGGACAAAGAAAAATGTTATAAAAGGATAATTGGGTCCATTCACCAGGAAGATGTAACAATTGTAAGTATATGTACATCTAACATATAAGTATCTAGGCACCCAAATATATGAAGTAAACACTGTCAGAATTGAAAGGAGAACCATTTAGTGACACAATAATAGTAGGAGATTTCAATACCTCACATTCGATAATGGAAAAAAGACAGACAATAAAAAAGGCAACAGAGGACTTAAAACACTCCACCCAACAGCAGCAAAATACACATTCTTCTCAAGAAAATTAAACAACACATTCTTGAATCATAAACAAGAAGAAATCACTAAGAAAATTAGAAAATACTGTGAAACAAATGAAAATGAAAACACAATATATTCAAAATGTATGGGAAACAGCAAAAGCACTAAGAGGAAAGTTTCATTAACAAAAAAAGGAAGATCTCATATCCACAACTTTACCCCTCAAGGAACTAGAAAAAGAAGAAATAACTAAACCAAAAGCTAGCCAAGGGAGGTAAATAATAAAGATCAAAATAAAAGTAAACAAAATAGAGAATAGAAAAACTTGAGTGAAAAAAAAAACCCAACAAAACTAAGATTCATCTTTATTGAAAAGATCAACAAAATAGACAAGCGCTTAGCTAGATTAAGAAAAAATGAGAGATTTTAAACACTAAAATCAAAAATGGAAAAAGAGACATTATGACTGAAGCCACAAAACTTAAAGGATTATGAAGGCTGGTACAGTTAGTTCAGTTCGTTAGAGTGCAGTGGTATAACACCAAAGTCAAAGGTTCAGATCCCTTTACAGGACAGCTGCCCAAAATAAATAAATAAAAGACCACCAAAAATGCCAACAGGTTGGATAACATAAAAGAAATGAATAAATTCCTAGAACCATAGAACCTACCAAAACTGTCAAGAGGAAACAGATTATTTGAACAGATCGATGCCAAGTAGGATATTGAATCAGTAATTGAAAAATCTCCCAACAAAAAAAAGCCTAGTACTAGATGGCTTCATTGGAGAATTCCACTAAACATTTAAAGAGGAATTAATGATAATCCTTTTCAAAATCTTTCAAAAATTGAAAAGAAGGGAACACTTTCGAACTTATTTTATGAGGCCAGTATTACCCTGATGCCAAAGCCAGATAAAGATATGACAAGAAAACTATAGGTCAATATCCCTGATTAATACTGATGCAGAAATCTGCAACAAAATACTAGTACACTGAGTTCAACAGCACATTAAAAGGATCATACACCACAACCAACTAAGACTTATTCCTGGGATGCAAGGATGACTTTACATATGAAAATCAATAAATGTAATATGACACATTAACAAAATGAAGGAAAAAAAATCACATGATCACCTCATACGATGCAGGAAAGCATTTAACAAATTTCAAAACCTTTTTATGGTAAAAA
This sequence comes from Cynocephalus volans, assembly GCF_027409185.1. Taxonomy (NCBI): domain Eukaryota; kingdom Metazoa; phylum Chordata; class Mammalia; order Dermoptera; family Cynocephalidae; genus Cynocephalus; species Cynocephalus volans. Next base: position 83,920,163 of record NC_084460.1, on the reverse strand, counting down.
CACTCAAGAAACTAGAAATAAAAGGAAATTACCTCAACATAATAAAGGTAACACTTGAAAAACCCACAGCTTACATTATATTCAACAGTAAAAAACTGAACGCTTTTCATCTAAGATCAGGAACAAGACCAGGATGCCCGTTCTCACCACTTCTATTCAACATAGTGCTTGAAGTTCTTGCCAGAGCACTTAGAAAACAAAAAGACATCGGGCCGAGCCCGTGGCGCACTTGGTAGAGTGCGGCGCTGGGAGCGCTGCGACGCTCCCTCCGCGGGTTCGGATCCTATATAGGAATGGCCGATGCACTCACTGGCTGAGTACCGGTCACGAAAAAAAAAAAAAAAAAAAAAAAGAAAACAAAAAGACATAAAAGATATCCTGGAGCTACCTGGTTAGTTCAGTTGGTTAGAGTGTAGTACTGAAAACACCAAAGTCAAGGGTTGGGATTCCCATACTGATCAGCTTGGGATTCCCATACTGGTCAGCCACCAAAAAAAAAAAAAAAAAAAAAAGACAAGACATTCAAATTAGAAAGAAAGAAAGAAAATTCTCTGTTTGCAGATGACATGACCTTATATAAAGAAAACCCCAAAGATTATACACGCACCACAACCACACACACAAGACAGAACAAATAAATTCAGAAAAGTTTCAGTATACAAAATCAACACTTAAAAATCAGTTGCATTTCTTTAACAACAAACAATGAAATTAGGAAAACAATGCCATTTCTAATACTATCAAAAAGAATAAAATACTTAAGAATAACCGAGGCAAAAGAATAAAACATTGCAGACAGAAATTAAAGGAGACAAATAAATCCCTTGTTCATGGATTGGACAACTTAATATTGCTAAAATGTCCATACTACCAAAAACAATCTACAAATTCAATGCAATTCTTATCAAAATTCCAATGGCATGTTTTGCAGAAATAGAAAAAAAAAAATCCTAAAATTCATATGGAATCTCAAGGATCACAAATAGCCAAAGCAATCTTGAACCTAAGAAAAAAAAAAAAAAAGAACAAAGCTGGAGGCCTGATTTCCTGACATCAAAAAATATTATAAAGCTACAGCAACCAGAAAAGTGGTACTGGCACAAAAATAGACATATAGACCACTGGAACAGAATAGAAAGCACAGAAATAAATTTTCCAGTAGGTGGTCAAATAATCTTCAACAAGGTAGTAAGAATACATAATGGGAAAAGGCGAGTCTCTTCAAGAAATGGAGAGAAAACTGGATATCAACATGCCAAAGAATGAAGATGGACCCTTTTCTCATACCATACATAAAAATTAACTCAAACAGATTAAAGGCCTAAACATAAGACACAAAACTATAAAACACCTAAAAGAGAGGAAAAACTTCATGACATCAGAATGGGCAATGTCAATTCTTAGATATGACACCAAAAAACATACATAATAAAGGCAAAAATATCCTCTGCCCAAAAACAGGCAAACAGCAGAGCACACCCGAGGTCCTAAAGCAGAAGCCGAGAGCAGCAGTCCCCTCTGCCTGGAAACATGTAAGCAGCAGAGCACACCTGGGGTCCTAAGGCAGGAGTCAAAGGCAGCATTCCACATCCAGAAGCAGGCAAGGAGAACGCCAAAGACACCTTTTCCACATGGGCAGACCACCACAGACACTGCCACAACCACAGCTGCTACAAAAGCAGCTCCACACCACAGCAGTAGCCACAGCCACCATCCAGGCAGTCCACAAGACACTCAACTGCATTGACACAAGATGAGTTTCCAGTGTAGACTGAAAAAAAGAGGAATTCTCTCTCCTCAAAGCCCACTCCAGAAGGAATAATAGAAGAGGCAACTGCTCTGCCAGATGACCAGACGTCAATGTAGAGATACTAGGGAAAAAAAAAAAAAATATGACACCACCAAAAGAATACAGTAATTCTCAAACACCAGACCCTATAGAGCAGGAATCCTTTGAAATGGCTGAAAAGGAATTCTGAGCAACAATCTTAGGGAAACTCACTGAGATACGAGAAGACTCAGTTACACAACATAATGAAATGAGAAAAAAAAATCTAGCATATGCAGGAGGAAATTTACAAGAGATCAATACCTTAAAAAAGAATGTTAACAGAACTCATGGAACTAGAAGATTCACTCAACAAAATAAAAAACACAACTGAGAGCTTAAGCAACAGGCTAGAACAAGCAGAAGAAAGAATTTCTAATCTTGAAGACTGTCTTTTCAAAATAACACAGGCAGACCAAAAAAAAAAGGATAAAAGAATTTTTAAAAATGAAGAAAATCTAAGAGAGCTAGCAGACAACCTTAAGCACACAAACATTCAATTCACAGTTGTTCCAGAAGGGGAGAAGAAAGAAAAAGGCATTGAAAATATGTTTAACAAAATAATAACAGAAAACATTCAAGGTATAGGGAGAGACACAGACCTTCAGGTCCATGAGGCTCAAAGATCCCTACACAGATTCAACCCCAAAATATCCTCTCCAAGACACATTACAGTCAAACTGGCAAAGCTCAAAGACAAAGACAGAATCTTAAAAGAAACAAGAGAAAAGCATCAAGTCACCTATAAGAGAGCCCCTATCAGACTAACAGCAGAGTCCTCAACAAAAACTCTACAGGCTACAAGAAAATGGGATGATATATTCAAAACACTGAAAGAAAAAAACTGCCAGCCAAGAATATCACAGCAAAGCTATCCTTCAGAAATTAGGGAGAAATAGTGTATTTTGCAAACAAAAACTGCAGGAGCTCATCAACCCATGACCAGCCCTGCAAGAAATCCTCAAGGGAGTCCTGATCAGGAATCTGAAAAATGATAATCACTCATCTTACTAGCTATAGTTCTGTTCAAACTCTTTGTTTTTTCACAATTCAGTCTCGATAGGTAACATGTTTCTAGGAATTTACTCATTTCACCTATATCATTTAATTTGTTGACCGACAATTATTCACAGTATTCTTTTTCAACCCTTTCCATTTCTGTAAATTTCTGTAAATTTCTGGTTGTAATGACTCCTCTTTCATTTCTGGAAATAAATAAATAAATAAATTCACATGTAAGAAAGAAAAAAAGCAAAAATAGATGATTCAAACTACATCAAACTCAAAAACTTCTGTGCAGGAAAGGGAACAATCAACAGAGTGAAAATGCAACCTATGGAAAGGGAGAAAATATTTGTAAAACATATATTGGATAAGAAGTTAATATCCAGAGTATATAAAGAAGTTTTATAACTCAATTAAAAACAAATAACCCAATTTAAAAATCAACAAAGGACTTGAATAGACATTTCTCCAAAGATAAACAAATGGCAAAAAATGGATCTGGTCAAAAGTTTATGAAAAGATGTTCAATATCACTAATCATCAGGGAAATGCAAATCAAACACAAGCCATCACCTCACATGCATTAGAATGGCCACTCTCAAAACAATAAATAAATAAAAAACAAGTGTTGATGATAATGTGGAGAAATTGAACCCTGGCACACTACTGGTGGGACTGTAAAATGGTACAGTTGCTACAAAAAACATTATGGAAAACTATCTATGGAAAACCATCCTCAAAAATTAAAAACAGAACTACCATATGATCCAGCAATCCCACTTCTGAGTGGGATTCAATTCCAAAAGAACTGAAAGCAGGGTCCTGAATAGATATTTGCATACCCATGTTCACTGCAGCATTATTCACAATAACCAAGGCATAGATTCAACCTTACTGTCTATCAATGGATGAAAGCATAAAGAAAATATGGTATATGCATACAATGGAATATTATTCAGCCTTAGAAAAGAAGGAAATCCTGTCATATGCTACAACCAGTATGAAACTTCAGGACATTATGGTAAGTGAAATAAGCCAGTTACAAAAAGGCAAATAATGCATTTCATTATAGAGATGGTCCCAACTTACAATGGTTCAACTTAGGATATTTCAAATTTTCAATGATGTGAAACAGTTCCACTTACATGAGGTATCTCAGTAATCAAAGTTGCAGAAACAGAACTGGAATGGTAGTTGCTAGGGGATAGTAGGAGGGGGAAATGCTTATTGTTCAACAGATATAGAATCATATAAGATGAAAAAGTTCTAGAGATCTGCTACACAACAATGTGCATATAATTAACTTAAAAATTAAGAAGGTAAATTTATGTGTCTTTTCACCACAAAAATTAAGAGAGTAAATTTATCTGTTTTTTTACCCAAAAATTAGGGCTGGCCAGCAGTTGGTTACAGGGCAGTGTTGATAACATCAAGGTCAAGGGTTCAGATCCCCATACCAGCAAGCAGCCAAAAAAAGAAAAAATTAATTTGAGATGTATAATAGATATAAGCATAAAAGCTAAAACTATAAATATAAATTAAAACCATGAGATGCCACTACATACCCATCAGTTTTGCTAAAATTTAAAAGACTAACAACACCAAGTGTTGGTGAGTTCATAGGTAACTCTTATACTTTGTTGGTGGAAATATAAAATGACACTGCCAGTTTGGAAAATCCTATGATTCAGAAGTTCCACTACTAGGTATTTACTTAAGAGAAAAGAATAAAGATATCCACAAAAAAAAATTTTATAAAGCAAGTGTTTATGGCAGCTTTATTTATAATAACCAAACCCAGAAACAGCCAAAGTATTCATCAATAGCAATATAAACTGGTATATATAATCACCACTTGGCAATAAAAAAAGAACAAAGTACTGACACACAGATGAAAGTAGTATTCTAAGTGAAAGAAGCCACCTGTGAAAGATTACTACCATATGATTACATTTACAGAAAATTCTAGAAAAAAATGTGATATATCCATCAAATGGAATACTACTCATCAATAAAAAGGAATGAAGTACTGAAATAGACTTCAAAAGTATCATGCTGAATAAAAAAAAAGGAAACAAAAAAGTACATATTGCATGCTTCCACTCACACAAAAACTAATCTACAGTAGGAAAAAAACCAAAACTGTAGTTGCCTCTGAGGGGCTTGCATGCAGGAATTCATTGAGAAAGATTAATGAGGGAGCTTTCTAGGGTAATGGCAATGGTCTATACTTTGACAGGTGTATGCATTTGTCAAAGCTCAGCAAATGCATGCTTACAATTTGTGCATTTCATTATACAGATGGTCGTGAATTTACAAGTTCAACATAATGTACAGTGTTCAATATATTACATGAGATATTCAACACTTCATTATAAAACAGGCTTTGTGTTAGATGACTTTGCCCAAATATAAGCTAATGTAAGTGTTCTGATTATGTTTAAGGTAGGCTAAGCTAAGCTATCATGTACGGTAGGTTAGGTGTACTAAATGCATTTTAGACTTATGATATTTTCAAACTTCCAATAGGTTTTATCAGGACATAACTCCATCATAAGTCCAGAAACATTTGTATATAAATATTAACCACAAAGAAAAAAGTTTCGAAGTTTTTGTTTTCAATAAAAACGTATAAAGGAATATTAAATGCTACTTTGTGATCAGTATGCTTAAGTATTTAAGGGAAAGCATACTGATGTCTGTATTGTAAATGCATCCAAAAATTAGGATGAATTAATGGATAGAGAGAGGAAGAGGTAAATAGATATTTGAAAAAGCAAGTAAATTTAATGGTAATATCTAGGTGGGGGATATGTGAGTATTCACTGTAAAATTCTTTCAACTTTGCTATGTGCTTCAAATTTTTCATAATAATATTTTAAGAAAAAACCTATTAGATATTTCTGAAGCATTGATTAGAGGAAAATTCATAGCTCTAAGAACTTTTATCCACAGAAATTAAGCATAAATATAAATAAATTATTCTTTTCCTAGCTCAAAAGACTAGAAAAAGAATAACAAAGTAAACCAAAAAAAAAAAAAAAAAGGCACAAAACAGGAAATAAAAATAATAAAAGCAAGAATTAGTAAGGTAGATAATAGAAAAACAGAAGACTTAATTAATAAAGTCCATTTTTAAAAATTAACAGAAATAGACAATCCACTAGCTAACTTAATTAAGAGAGAAAGCATAAATATGCAAAATAATAAATGACATGAAGAAAATAACTATTGAAATAGAAGAAAGGCAAATTTAAAATCATTAGAGACTATTTTACAGACTTCTAGGCACACAAATTTTAAAATCTAAATAAAATAGATAATATACTAGGAAAATACAGTTTATCAAAATTAAGCGTGGAAAAAATAGAAAGTTTAAACTGACCTAATATCTGTTAAAGAAATAAAGTAAGTTATTAACAAACCACTCAACCAAAAGGCAGCAGGCCCAGATGGTTTCACAAGTCTACCAAAACATCAAAGACTAGATACTTCCAATGGTTCACATATTGTTCTAGAGAATTAAAAATGAAGGAAAGCATCCCAATTCTTTTTGGAAAGCAAGGATAATGTTGATATCTTAATAAAGACAGCACAAAAATGAAAACTACAGACCAATAGTACTTATGAATATCAGTGTAAAAGTACCAAATTAAAAAATTAGTGGACAGAATCCTGTCGGGTCCACCGCCGGCTGACCCTAACAGCCCTAGCCTCGTTATCAGTCTCTCCCATGATGGGCGAGCGAATTGCCCGGATTCCTCTTTCTCTCCGGTCCCCTTGGAAGGAGATGGGGGAAGAGAGCCGCAAAGAGAGGTGAGCACAGCCGCTGACCCCAACCAGCCCGTTAAAAGACACTCAGACGTGGCAGGGGTTCTGTCGAGCAGTTCCGTTTATTATCACACAAGCACTTGCTTTTAAAGGCAAATGGGGAAGGGAGGTTTTTACATCCTCCAATCACCTTAAAGGTTACAAGAGCATGCATCCTGTCTCAATGCCTAGCTATTGCAATCACGCAGTGTTCATGAGCGCGGAAGCGCGTATTTGGCCAATAAGGGCTAAGGCAAGGTTCTTGCAGACACTCCCACCCTGCTTCCTCCCGGCGCCATCTTAGGCTGCCATGTTAATATGCCCTTGTGGGCCCATAATGGCGCCGCTTGTAGTGTCACTTAAGGTGGCGTTAGTTTTTAAGGCCTGACAGAATCCCACACCAGATTAAGAAAATAATACACCAAGATCAACTAAGAGTTGTTCCAGAAGTGCAATATAAGTTCCTTAGTAGATCTAAGAAAAAAATTATAGAATTATATCCACAGATGATGAAAAATACTTTGAGAAAAATCAATATCCATTCCTGAAAAAAACAACAAAAAAATGATGGACCCTCTCAACATGACCAAATACATACACGTTAGTCCTGCAGCCAGCATACATCTTAATGGGGAAACACTAGAGGCGTTTTCAATAAAATCAGGTACAAGACAAGGATGTACATCATCTCCACTGTTATTCAACATTATATTGGAGGTAAAAAGCCAATACAATTAAATAAGAGAAAGCAAATGGAAGAATAAGAATTGAAAAAGAAGTAAAACAATTTCTATTTGCAGGCAATATAATAAATCCTGGAAAAAAAATAATAAAACTAATTCAAACAATAAAGAATAATGCAGAAGGATACTGTATTAGTCCACTTTGTGTTGCTATAACAGAAATACCTGAGACTGGGTAATTTATAAGGAAAAGAGGTTTATTTGGTTTATGATTCTGGCACAGGTGCATCTGGCGCGGGCCTCAGGCTGCTTCTACTTATGGTGGAAAGTGGCAGGCAGCTGGCAGGTACAAGCAGATCACGTGGCAAGAGGAAGCCAGAGAGAGAGAGAGAGGAGGTGCCAGGGTCCTATAAACAACCAGCTCTCGTGGGAACTAAAAGAGCAAGAACTCACTCATTACTCACCCCACCTAGGGAGAGCACTAATCCATTCAGGAGGGATCCGCCCCCATGACTCAATCAGTTTCCAACACTGCCACATTGGGGATCAAATTTCCACATGAGTTTTGGAGGGGACACACATCCAAACTCCATCAGATATAAAATAAAGTTCTGTAGGTTTCATATATAGAAACTATAGTTAGATATTGTAATGGTAGAGAAAATCCCATTTATAAAAACAGTAAGAATCTGAAATACTTTGGAATAAACTTAGCAAGAAATGAGTACAACTTTATAAAGAAAACTTTAAAACACTCCTGAATCACAAAAGTACTCAACTAAAACAAATGAGAAATCATCCCTTTGCTCTTAAATAGAACTCAACATGATAAAAATGTCAGTTCTCCTTAATTTATACATTTGATAAAATCCCAATAAAAACACCAACAAGCTTTTTTAGTGGACCTAGATGAGGTAATACCAAAGTTTATGTGAAAAAATAAATAGTTCATATGAAAAAATAGCCAGGAAAACATTCAAAAAGAAAAGCTAAAAGTGAAATGGAAGATTACCCCTACCCAACATTGAAATATACTATAAACTCTATATAAGTGTGGTACTGGTACATGAATAGACCAGCAGAACAGAAGAATAAAGTTTAAAAAAAGACCCAAGTTTTTATAGAAATACAAATCACTGGGGCAAAGATGGACTTTTTAATAGATGGAGATATGACAGCAGAAAATTGGGGAAAGAAAAAAAGATCAATGCCTGACACTATACTAAAGAATAAATCCAAATACATAAAAGTTCTAAACGTAAAAAATGACACCAAACAAGTATACTTGAAAAAAAAAATCAATTAATTCCTCTAGGACTGGATGCAAGAAAAGAAATAAGTCCTAAATGTAAAGAAAGACGCAGTGAAAGAAAAGAGCAATAAATTTGACTACATTAAAAAAAAAAAACAAAAAAAGCTTTTGCACAGCCAAGAAATACCATACACTAAGTCAAAGAAAATATTTGCCATACGTATTCACAGTTGTCAGGCTAATAACTCAAGTAAATAGCTTTTAAAAACTGAAGAAAAAAATACCCCAAACCCAAAAGACACGAACAGAATATTCACAAATACACACAGAAAAATAGAAAAATGGCCCTTAAACACATGAAAAGATGTCTGGCCTCACTTATTATAAAAGAAATGAAAATCAAAACTACTCTAAAATACCATTTCTCATCTATCAGATTGGCAAACATTTAAAAATATGACAACACATTCTGTTGGTGATGTTGTTGGGAAGCAGGACACTCACACATTACTGACAGGAATTTGGCAATTGCTAACAAAACTACAAACTTATTTACCTTTTGATCCAGCAATCTTACTTGTAGGAGTTTGCTCTGAAGGTACATCACCAACAGTAAAAAATATTCATGATGAAGTTATTCATGGCAGTTTCTTAGTAAATGCAAAATATTGGTTGTATCTTTAATGTACATACCTAGGAGAGTGGCTAAGCAAACTATGATACATCTATTCAATGGAGTATTAAGCAGCTGTGAAAAAATAAGATTTCTATTAGCTAATATAGAGTAATTTCCAAGATATATTTGTAAACAAAAAAAGCAAAGTGCAAAAAAGTACCTACAGTATGCCAAAGATATAACTACTCATTTCTTTCTAAAGAAACACAGGAAGGATAAAACACTAACTAATAATATTGGTTACCTAGAGAGGTGGGTATAGGACAGAAAGTACAAAAGGGAGTAATACTTCTCTGAGTACACCATATTAATGTTTCACATACTAAAATAAATAGAAAGAAAGATAAAATCAAAGTCTGGGGGATAAAAAACATAAAATGAAATAAAAATAGAAACAAATGAAGGTAATACTTCCAAATGAAGAAACTAACAATACCAACCAGACAGGTGGGGGGTGGGGTAAAGAACTATATACCCTCAAGGTAGAGATAAAAGAACTATAAAAAATATTGAATGCTAATTTGTAAGTTTGTTTTTCACCGTGCTATATATTGGCAACTCTGAAACTACTTTCTGTGTGTTGTATAATTGAGCAAATAAGTAAATATACTGTGGATAACAGAAATAGGTTTTTCACTGCTGGAGAAGGAAGTAATAAGATATATGTCACAAGTTGAATACCATGAGAACATGAAAAGTTATATCAAGAAGGATAATCACCTAATTACTCTATAAATTATCCATGGAAACTACAGTAAACTTCAAATATTTGACTTCCCACCTCCTACCATCCCCCAGAACACGTTTCACCTTTAAATTATTTTTTACACATGTAACAACAAAGTTTTCTGAAAGCATTTGACTTTCCATGACTGAGATCATACTTTTCTATTAAAAAGCACAGAAATCATTAACACCTTCAGATTTTGAATCATGTAGTATGTTCTCTTGGAAAAACTCACTACTTTCATCTTTTCTGTTTAAATTAAAGCCTTAATTAAAAGGAATGAGTTGTTTAATTTTCCTGTTAAACTAAGATTAACCTGGAAACTCATTTAAACACTTTGAAGAATTAATTTTCAAAATATATTTTCCAAAATAATACAGTGTATAGGACATGAATAATGTAATTCCTCAAAATTTAGGACTTTTCAGTGACTCTAGATTACTTAATTATTACAGTTAAATGCAAAAGTCAGTGTCAATGCAGGAGGCTGAAAAGTTGCTGTTTTGAATAAACTTCTGAACTTGTTTCCTCAAATACAAAATAAAGGTGTTACCCTGCATGATGGGGTTACAAAAGTCAAATTACAAAATGCACCTATGCTGGATTAGCTATTGTTCACAAGACATCACTGACTCTCCTTTTAAGGTCTTCCTTGCATTGCAAAGGAAAAGAAAATATCTACATTTCCAGATTCCCTTGAGAAAGCAAGTTGACACTTTGGCAGAGAAGCAGTTTCCAGGTAAGTAGTTTCTTGAGAACCACCTACTTTGGTGCTACAGAGAGAGTTCCTAAGATTTCCACTGACTTCTGAGAAAACAATGAACTTCCATGCTTCAGGCTCAAGTAATCAGTGACAGATTTCCTAATCTTTTATGAGCCTTCAATTGCTGGTATTAAAACCCTCATACTTAGAATCAAGTGGCTTCTGTTTTCCTAAGCAAACTGACTGACTGATAACAGTGTATGTGAAAGTACTCTATAAAGTGAGAAAAACCATACAAAAGCATAGTATTATTTCTGCTCCTGGTGACAGAAACTTTTAATTTAAGTTGTTTTCTGGTAATCAGCCTCTCTGTAGACAAACCAACACATCCAAAACAAAGCTTTCCTTCTACAAATCAACAAAACAATAAAACTTTTCCTTGCTACTAAAATCACCTCTCTACCTAACTTCGCTCATTCAACACGTTTAGTGAGCAAGGCATGACGCTAGTTACCAAAAGATTCCCTTACAAGAGTTTATAATATGTGAGAATAATAAAAACATAATATTCATAATATAACTGTTACAAATCAGGAACCACATGTGATGGTAGGTCAGAGAAAGGATGGGTTAAATTTGACTTGGGGAATAAAAGTTAAAAATAAAAAACATGGGCCAGCCCATGGCTCATTTGGGAAAGGGTGGTGCTGATAACACCAAGTCAAGGGTTAAGATCCCCCTCCCAGCCATCTTTAAAAAAAATAAATAAAAAAAATAAATAAATTAAATTTTAAAAAAACGTATTTAAGGAAAAATAAAATTATAGGTTAAATAGAACTGAACATTAAACCGTAGGAAGAATTCTCAAAATAGAGATAATGGCAAGAAACTGAAAGAAAGAGCATGCTCAAAGAATGAAGGCTTGCAACTCTGGGGCATGTACGGAGAACAAAGGAATAGGTTATACATGAAATGTGTAAAAAAGAGAAGAGGTTGAAGCCAAATAATACAAGGCCAGAAAAGCTAAACAAAATCAGGCTGCTAACATGACCTTCCAATTAGAGCCTAGTAGTATACAAAATTAAGCAGAGGAAAGAAACTGATCTTCCTAAAATACTTTTATCCTTTTTGTATCCTGTCACTCTCCTGTTCAAAAATCTTCAATAACTTCTGAAAGAACTACTTTCATCAAATCTCTCAATACCATGGTCCCTATCCTATTAAATTATATTTTCTATCATTGTCCAAAATGTACAACTCTCTCCAGATAGGCTATTCTCTGTGTTGGCCCTTGAGCCAGGTCAGAAAATGCAGGTGGAGTGACACCATGTATTACTCTGTCCAGGTTGCCATAATAAAATACCACATACTGGGTTGCTTAAACAACAGAAATTTATTTTCTCACAGTTTTGGAGGCTAGAAATCCATGATCAAGGTGCCAGCCAATTCAGTTCCTGGTGGGGGCTCTCTTCCTGTCTAGCAGATGGCTATTCACTGTATCCTCACATGGTGTTTCATCTGAGCACAAACAGAGAGAGAAAAATCTCTCTCTCTTCCTCTTTTTATAAGACCATAGCCCTAGCAGATTAGGGCCCTAATATTATGAATTCATTTAACTTTAATTACCCCCATAAAAGCCCTGTCTCCAAATACAGTCACAAAATGTTGGGGCTCTAACATATGAATTTGGGGGGACACAAATATTCAGTCCACAATACATCACGTTATTTCTGAGGCTAGACCTAAAGAGATTTTGCAGCTTCTGCTCTTACTCCATCATCATATAAAAAAGCTCAGCCTAGCCTACGGGAGAATGAGAAGCCATATACACCCCAGCCAACAGCCCAAATCACCTGCCAGATATATAAGTAAGGCCACACTGAACCATCTAGTTCCGGTAAAGCTGTCAAATGACTACAACCACAAGTGACCCCAGGTGAGATAAGCAGAAGATCTGCCAGCTGAACTCAGTCACAATTGTAGAATCATGAAACAATAATCGTTGCTTTAAGTCACTAAATTTGGGAACAGTTTCTTATAAAGCTATAAGAGGCATACCTCCGTGTTCTGCTTTTTGACCTAGACCTTTGAACTCTATAGGATTTCCCTCGACCCCTTGAACGACTTCGACTTCGTTTTCTTCTAGAGCCATAAGAAGAGCTACTGCTTGACCGATGCCTGCGTCTGAAATAAAGTGTAATCAAATGTTATTGCTATAAAAATGTTTCATTATGAACATTAAGAAATCTTCTAGATTCTAAAAAATCATCTCATTTTTACTATGTCTCATTCTTTCTTCAAAGCAAGTAAATTAAAATGTTATTTCTGTTAAACAGTCAGATGACTGATTCATAATTTAGAGATTAGATCAGCTACTAACTAAGGCATTATGGGTCTTAGATAGTAATATTTCCAAATATTATCAGATAATATGGTATGATAACTACATCAGTTTATATCTACTTGCCTACAAAGAATAGACAGATAAAGACCTTAGACCAATGGACTGGACCTGACTAAAAAAAAAAAAAAAAAAAAACCCTCTGGGTTCGGACTTAACCCTCAAATATATAACTACTAAAAGAAAAATGTTTTACCCAGCAAAATAAAAAATATAAAAACATATGAACTCAAAAGAATGTTACCCTCATACTGCATACATAAAAATTATAAAAATCACCTCCTATCATAAGAATGTGAACGAGGCTGAAGATCTCTGGACCAAGATCTTGACTTTGATCTTGACTTCCTTCCACCCTTCTTTCGGCTGTATGTTCTACTATCTGAAGAACTGCTCGAAGATGACCGTCTACGGTGTTTCTTTTTTCTCTTGCTTCTGCTTTCTTCTTCAGTATCTGATGACCGGCGTCCCATTTCTATAAGATTCAATTCAAGGAAACTTATTTCTAACATAGTACACAATGGATAAAATTCAATATACTAATTTTTATAATACTTTGTAAAAATTTTAAAAGGCTTATTTAAAGTACGATTTTAAATGTGCCTGGCTTTTTGGCAAGACATGAGAAATAGCTGTAATATAATCTTCTAGGACATCAAAGAACTCTTTTTACAATCTTTAGACAATTTAAACTTGCCCCCAATTTTTTCAAATGTCTCTCAAAAGAGTCAATCCTGGGGACAGTTCATTATACCAATTTTCTGATATTGTAAGTTGCATTTGTCATTAATTATATGACATTTTGTTTAGTAACCACCTCTTCCTTCATTTTCACATTCCCTGAAGATGAAAGATATTCTACTATCTCAGAGTTACATTTTTCTAACTGAAAATTTTAAATTTTTAAATGGATAAGACATCATCAGTCATCAACAAAGTACAAATGGAAACAATGCACTATAATTATTTCACCTGTGAAATTTGGGGGAGGAAATGTTAACTAAAGTACCAAAGTTGATGAGGTTATTGTGAAGTCAGTCAATTCTTCACACACTGCTAATACCTATATAAAGTGGTGGTATAATCCTCTTAAAAAGCAATTAAGCAATTAAATAAAAAGTCATAAAAATGTTGGCGCTTTTGTGATACAGCAATCTTCTAAGAATATATCTGAATTTTTTTTTTAAAGAAAGATATTCGGGAATAAATTCATTATAGCATTATTACAATTACATCTACAGAGATTAATTTAAGAAAAGATGTACATATGAATAAGAATAAAAATAAAATAATTAATATTTAAGTGATGTAATATAACTTTTCACAATATAAAATACTATTTATTCATTTTTAAAAACTATTTCTATATAGTTATGATAATATATTTAGTATAGTAAGGGAAAAAACAGAAATAGAAATGTAGGGTTTTTATATTTAGGAATTAGCTGATAAGAAGCTTACTTGTCTTACTTTAAAGTTAACCTTTAAATTTTCACGTGCAATATTATTTTTTATTAAAATAGATATTAGCTTTCAAAGTCATATAAAAGCAGGATCCAGTCTATGTAATGGTTTAGATCAGACAAATAAAAACTCGCACCTTCTTTCAATATTTATTCAAAGTAAGTTAAATGTCATTACAATAAACAAAGTAATGTTTTAAATTACTGCTTTGTTTCCATAATTCTCATATGGACCAGCTCCTCCCTGATTCCAGTGCAAAACCAGTTGATAATCTCTGTTAGGACTTAATTCAAAACTTTAAGCTATTTACCTAGAGCCAGAATTAAGGACTTTAAATATAGTTCTGAACCTCCAAGTTATTCACATGTCTAACTGGTGTGGATTGAATGTCCCCCCAAAACTCACTGAAGCTTGATCTCCATTGTTAAAGTATTGAGAGGGTGGGAAATCCACTAATGATAATTTGAAAGTTGGGACCTTTAAGAGATGATTAGATTGTGAGGACTGTACCCTCCTGAATGGATTAATTCACCAGTGGTTCAATGGGTGGTCATGGCATGGTTATGATGGCTTTATGAGGAGAGCAAGTAAGCAGGTTAGCTCTCTCTTGCTCAGCCCATTCTCACCATGTGACACCCTACATCACTGTACAGCATCATTAAGAAAAAGGTCCTCACCAAATGTGTTACCTGGACCTTGGACTTCCCAACCCCCAAAGTGTAAGAAATAAATTTTATTTTTTTGTAAATTACTCAGGTTCAGGTATTCTGTTGGAAGCAACAGAAACAGATTTTAAAAATAACGTTTAATTTTAACAAAACATTGGGATTACTTGGTTTTGAAACTTTCAGTAAACCAGTAATATATCTAAGCCAGTTTCCTCATTAAAAATGAAACTACACTGGGTAAAAGATCACCAGGATCCTTTAAAGCTTTAAAATAATATCATTATGAAATTATACATAAACGAGGGTACTTCAAAAAGTTCATGGATAATTTTGTATTATCTTTTAATTCTATTTTTCCATGAACTTTCTGAAGTACCATCATAAAACAGTGCGTATATATGTACATACTTATATATTTAAAGTACAAATATATATGACCTGAATAGATGTTTCTCAAAAGAAGACATACAAATGGCCAACAGGTATATGAAAAAATTCTCATCATCACTACTCATCAGGGAAATGCAAATCAAAACCACAGTGAGATATCATCTCACCCCAGTTAGAATGACTATTATCAAAAAGACAGAAAATAACAAATACTAGGGAGGATGTAGAGAAAAAGGAACTCTTATACACTGTTGGTGGAAATGTAAATTGGTACAGTCATTATGGAAAACTGTGGAAGCTCCTAAAAAGACAAAAAATAGAACCACCATACAATCTAGAATTCCCACTACTGGGTATTTATCCAAAGGAAAGGAAATTAGCATACCTACGAGATATCTGCACCCCCATGTTTAATGCAGCACTATTCACAACAGCCAAGATATGTAATCAACCTAGGTGTCCACTGACAGATGAATGGGTTAAGAAAATGTGGCATGTATAAACAATGGAATACTACTCAGTCATAAAAAAGAATGAAGCCTGTCACTTGCATCGACATGGATGGGCCTGGAGGACATTATGTTAAGTGAAATAAATCAGTAGCAGAAAGATAAATACCACATGTTCTTACTCACATGTAGAAGCTAAAAACAAAACAAAACAAAAAAAACCTTCAGTTTTTAGAAGTAGAGATTAGAATTCTGGTTTTTAGCGGATGGGAAGGGGAGGAGGATGAGGAATAGGGAGAGCTTGGTTAATGGATACAAAATTACAGCTAGATGAGAAAAATTAGTTACAGTAGTGTACAGTAGTGCTAGGTACCTATAATTAAAAATAATTTATTGTATTTTGTCAAATGGCCAGAAGAGAGAAGTTCAAATATACTCATCACAAAAAACTTATAAATTTTTGTGATGACAAATGTATTAGTCTGTTTCTGCTGCTTATAACAAAATACCTGGAACTGGTAATTTAGAAGAAAATGAAATTTATTGCTTACAGTTTCAGAAGCTGGGAAGTCCGAAGTCCAGGGAACACATCTGGCGGTGGCAACAGTGACACAGGTCTCACATGGCAGAAAATGGCAGAGAAGAGAGGGAGAGAGACTCTCACATGCTCTCCTTTTAAAGTCCTCAGAACCACACCCCTGACCACCACTGTTAATCAATTCACCATGGCACGGTCCTACAGTCCAATCACCTCTTTAAAGCCCCACTTTTCAAATACCATAATAGGATTTCCCATCCTCTTTACACTGTCACAGTGGGAACTAAGTTTTGGGGGGACATCATCCACAAATACAAAATTGAGTGACAATGATAATCTAAGTTTTCTTATTTCCTGGCTTTTTCTTCCTTTCTTGTTTTCATCTTTGAGAACTTAAAATTTTTCTTTACTTACAAATAACCATTTAAATTAAGATGATTTATTATTATCATCTTATTATCTTATGGAAAAAAAGTAAAATAAGATTAAAGGAATGAAAAAGTATAAATTTACAAGGATAGAGACTAGAAGAGAAAATGCAAGGAACAGCAGACAAGATAAGTCAACAAATTTTTAGCAAATGAAAAACAGATGGAGAATTTAGAACTATGAAAGCTGAATACTGAGCAGCTGCAGAGAATTCCAATAAAAGAAAAGCCAATTCACATAGCAAAAATCAGAAAGGATCAGGAATCTGAGACACCAGATACCATAACAGGCACAATGAAGCATGAAACTGAAAACAGGAGAATTGATTAAATTTCTGTAAAAGAAGTAGTCGCCCAGATTCCCTCTCCCATCCTCCCCAGCCAGGTGACTACTCTTTCCCAATCCCAGCAGGAGAGGAAGGTTATTTGGTGGGAAGAAAATGAATCTATGAAGAACAAGTTTCAAATGCACAGTAAAAAAAAAAAAGGAGAGAGATGCCAAACTAAAAGTTAAAGAGATTAAGTAAACTCTACAATGTAACGGTAAAGGCCTAGCCCTGTGTGCTTGGATCTAAGAATTCTGAGGCTAAAAATATATGCTAGGAAGGAAATTAGAGGATTCTTCTCTGCAAAAACTGAACAGTATCTATTAATAGAAAAGTATTTAAGGGTTCCCTGAAGAAAAGGCCAGGCCCCCACCCAATCATCCTATAACAAAGCCTACCAGCTCACAAGCCCAAACCTTAAACACAGTAAACTTTTTTCCATAAATGTTTCTTCTGTTAACTTTCTAGTGAATACACAACAAAAGATAACCAAACATGTAATGAGAGCCTTCATCATAAAAGGCAGAAATCAAAATAGAAAGAAAAAAAGCAACTCATAGTAAACAAGGAATATAAGGAAAAAAAAATTCAAGAACAAAAATCACAGTTACAGTAATATTACTGGAAATATATGAGATGATCCAGCAAATAAGAATAGGAGGAACATTCAGAAAACAGGAGAGAGAGATTAAAATTTAAACAAATGATAAACAACTAAACACACACACACACAACAGGGTTGGAAAAGAAGGTTAAAGGGCTCACAGAAAATGGACAGAAAACAAAGACAAAAAAATAGGAGGTAAAAAAGGATCAATCCAGGAATTCCAAATCTAATTAATATATATTCCATTAAAAAAAAGAGAGATGAAATGAAAAAAATTTTTCCAAAAAATAGAAGAATTTCCAGAATTGAATGACTAGAATTGCCCTAAGTCCCTGAGACAATGAAATTTTTAAAAAAGACATACACCAGGCATATCTCATAAAAAATTCAGCCACCAGGAATAAAAGGAAAATACTAGAAACTTTTAAAGAGAAAAAAAAATAGGGGAAACACAATAAAAGGTATAAGGCTTTACACAGCAACAAAGAAACAAGGGAGATTTGCCTTCAAAATTCTGAGAGATTATTTCAACCTAGAACTTATACCCAGACAAATCATTGGTCTAGCATGAGATTAGAATAGACATTTTCAGACATGCAAGATATTACACCTCACACTCACCCTTTTTCAGGAAGCTACTGGACAGCGTAGTGTGTTCCACCAAAAGGAGAGAATAAACCAACAAAGATGACCCAGATTCAGAATACAAGTGATCTAACACTGAAATAGATAAAATGTCTCAGGATGATAGAAGACCTACCTATAGCTATACGGGACACATCAGTGAACAAGAGTCAAAAATCCTTGCCCTAAAGGAGCTTACATTTTAGTGTATCAGCAATTCTCAAAATGGGGCCTGTATACCCTTGGAGGTTCCTACAACTCTTTCAGGGGATACAGGAGGTCAAAACTATTTTCATTATAATACTCAATACTAATGTTTTAATACCAAAATATCATTTACCTTTTCACTGAGTTGACTTTTATACTGATAGTACAAAAGCAATGATGGACAAAACTGCTGGTGCCTTAGCACAAACAAAGGTAGAGGTATCAAACTATATTAGCGGTCATTGCATTCTTCACTGCCACATGGCCAGTTTTGGGGGGGGGGAAGCAGTTTTAATGAAGAACGTCCTTGATAAAACAGTAAAAATCATTAATTTTATTAAATATCAACCCTTAGTACACATCCTTTTAATATTCTGTGTGGTGAAGTGAAAAATACACATAACTTCTGCCACATATTGAAGAATGATGATTATCTCAAGAAAAAGCATTTGTGCAACTGAATTTCAACTTGAACTAACTGCTTTTATTATGAAACACTGAAACAGCATAACTGATTTCAACTGTCTCACTTTTTTATATTAGATGTTGTTTTGCAGGAAACCCACTGAATCTCTTCAGGGGAAGAAGGTTGTAACCTTGAGCACTACAGGAACAAAGCGCCCACTAGCAGAACCAAAAGGCTGGACACAACTGCATGAGCCAATTCCAAAGTAAGAGGTCCTACAACAAGGAAGATCTACTTCACTTACCAATTAAACTCTGCCAACTTGAAACTTCCTCGCTCCCTGACTCCTTAAAACATGCCCAGACCCTAGATTGGGGAGACAGATTTGAGCATTGACTCCTGTCTCCTTGCCTGTCAACCTTGCAATAAGCTTTTTTTTTCTCAAGAACCTGTGCATAGTATTGGCTTCTGTGTACATCTGGCAGCAAGCCCTTGCTCCATTAACAATTTTTGGAGACCACACAGGGACTGAGGTCTTCGTGACCACTTGCTCAAGGCACCATAGCCTCCCAGTGGGGTGCAGGCCCTCCTCACCAATCCTGAGCGGCCACCTAGACTCTTTTGTATAGATGCGTGGCTATGGAGTCCCTGCTTCTCTGCCGTGGCACTCCAACCTACTTCTCTTTTTGGGAAAAGAAACTGCTCTTGGGATCCAGACATCTCTGGGTGAGTAACCTCACTACACATCTATACCTTTCTGTGTCTTTTGGTCTCATAATGATTTTGGATTAGAGTCCCACCCTAGGGAGACTCTGTTGGAGTAGAGCCCCAGGAAAATTAAGGACAATATAAAAGGTTGTAAACAGGGAGGCACTCACCTAACACAGTTTGGGATCTCAGGTTTAGTTAACAGAGTACTCAATTTACTGATTTCCTGTTTTGGTGTGTTAGTCCTGTCCTGTTTGTTTAACTGGCTGATTGATATTAAATTCTTTGCCAATTGTAACAAACCCGTCTAAGTCCCCAGAGGAAGGGGTCTTTGTTCCATTCACCTTAGACAAAGTTATCCCAAAATCATGAAAAATGCAAATAGCATTCCCAGTAGCAGTCCTTTTAGATGTATTCTTCAGAGCAGAGCAATGTTCAACTATGAACCGATGGAAAGAAAGAAAATGCTGTTCTTTTTTATTTTCTTTTAAATTTTTTAATTTTTTTAAAAGATGACCAGTAAGGGGATCTTAACCCTTGACCTGGTGTTGTCAGCACCACGCTCAGCCAGTGAGCTAACCGGCCATCCCTATATAGGATCCAAACCCGTGGCCTTGGTGTTATCAGCACCGCACTCCCCCGAGTGAGCCACGGGTCAGCCTGTGCTTTTCTAACACTGCCTGGCCCCAGTATTCGTTGGAGTCGGGTGAAAAATTGCCCAAGAATGGGTCTCTAAACTATAACACCATCTTGCAAATAGATGTTTTTCTGTAAGCGATAAGAAAAATGGAAAGAGATTCCATACATACAGTTTTTTATGTTCTTATATCAACACAAAAACTTACAAAATAAATTCAAGGTCATGGTTCAGAGGAGAGATCCTCAGAGAAAGCCGGTTCTGCCTAAGTTGGGACCAGAGGAAGACCTTATCAGGTCTCATTTGATGATGGGAACTTCTGTCCTGTCTTCTCTTGCCTCTACACCCCATAGAATGGGGGTGCCCCTGAGGCTGCCAGTCCAATCTTGGGTCTACTTTGTCAGAGAGTCAACAGGGAATGGTCTCTCCCCCAACCCCAACACACTCACCCACTGCAGGATACTCAATTTGGCCTAGGGAACACTTGATCTCAAGTAGGGCAATTCCCACTGAGGCAAGTCCCTGAGGGTCTTGATGACCAAGAACAGCCCAAAAGATTTTTGTACATACATTCCCTTTTCTCAACTTCAGATCTATACAACTGAAAGAATAATATGCTTCCATTAGAATGATCCCCCAAAGATGCAGAACCTATTCACATTTATCTTTGCCACTCATAACCCTAACTGGGCAGACTTTCAGGCCCTCATGAATACTATCATTACCCCAGAGGAACACAGGATGGTGCTGAGAAAGCTCATCAGAAGACTGAGAAGCTTCATGAGTTGCAACATAACAATCCAATTAATACTCTAACAGTACAAGTGGTACCTAGAATTGAACCAGTTTGGGATCCAAATGAACCTGGAGACAAAGCAAAGTTAGACACTACAAAATGTGTTTAAAAACAGGAATACAAAAAAGGGGTCCAAAACCTAAATGCTTGAAGAAAGTCCAAGAGGTACAAAAGGACAAAGGAGAATTCCTCTGCCTTCCTTGAGAGAGTTTTCAAGGCCTATAACCAATATATAACATACACTGAGAGCACCCAGATAATATGAGTCTGGTTAACATGACCTTATTAGCTAGAGTGCTCCAGACATAAGAAAAAAATCTTCAAAGAGTGGAAAGGAGACTAGGGATGCTGATGTTTCAGTTGGTTGAGCTTGCCTTTAAGGTATTCAATAACCATGAGCAGATGCAATAGAGACAAAAATGGTACAGCAATCTGCTCTGTTGGCTGCAGCTCTTGAACATGAACAGTAGAAACCTGCTAAGGTGCCCAGCCGAGGAAATAAGAAGGCATAGGTAAGACCCCAGGGCTCCCACTGACTAGTCACAAGGGCCATTCAGCTGTGGGACCACGGCAATTTGCCTACTGTAAACAAGAAAGCCATTGGAAATGGAAATGCTCCAACCAACCTCAAGGGAGGGAAAAGGGGCCAGGAGCCAACCATAAGCCAAATTACCAGATACCACAACTCACTGACAGTGATCAGTAATAATGGGCCCCAGGGGCTCCTCTAGATTCCACTGGCTCCATCAACAACTCCCACAAGAAACTCAGGTAACAATGACTGTGGGAAGAAAACTTATAGACTTTCTTATTGACATTAGAGTTACATATTTGGTCTTGAACACCCAACAAGGCTCCATCTCCCCTAGAACAACAGCAATGGGTGTTTCTAGAGAAGTTTCTCATAAGTCTTTTCTCCAACCCCTTGAGTGCCACCTAGGGAAGATGGATTTCAAACACAACTTCTTATACATACCATAATGTCCAATACCCTTGTTAGGCCAGGATTTTTTAACCAAGCTAAATGTGCAGGTGACTTTCGTGCTACAGAGGATGGATGTTAAGATGCCTCCTGATCACACCTATGCTCTCCAAGCTGCACTACTGAGAGGTAAAATCGGATGTGTGGGCTGACAGAAGGCCAAGGTTAGCAGGAACAGCAACTCTAGCAAACGTAAAGCTCCACCCAGGCACAAAGATCCCAAACTTGAGATAATACCCCCTGAGGAGACAGGCCAGGGAAGGTAAAAAGTCTTTAACAACTGCCTTTCTTGAATACCAGCTTATTTAGCCATGCAGTCCCCATACAATACAACCATCTTGCCAGTGCAAAAAACCATGGGCCAAAGACTACCACTTTCAGCAGACTTGAGGGCCATTAATCAAATTGTGGAGGACAGACATCCAGTAGTGCCAGATCCCCATACCGCACTCACCACTCTGTCTGGAGATCTTCGTTGATTCACAATTTTGGACTTGAAGGATGCCTTCTATTGTATACCCCTGAGAGCTGAGTCGGTTCACGTTTGAATGATATGAGTCTGTTCACGTTTGAACAATATTGGACTGTACTGCCACAGGGATTTTAAAACACGCCTACTATTTTTCAGAACACTCTGCCTTGAGACCTAAGAAAACTCCAATTGGGTGAGATGATTCTACTTCAGTATGTAGATGACATATTGATAGCTAGCAAGACCAAGGAAGCCTCTAACAAAAATGCTATTTTAACTTTACATTTCCTGGCATACTGGGGATACACAGTTTCTAAGAAAAAGGCACAAATTACACAATTGACAGTAAAATATTTGAGATCTGAGCTATCTAAGGGACACAGAGCCTTGTCACCAGATCAAAGGGAGCCACCTCGCTAGGGTGGCTGTACCCACCACCAAAAGACAGCTACAAGAGTTCTTGGGAATGGCTGGATTCTGTCATATCTGTATTCCCAATTACGGCCTTACGGTTAAACCCCTACTACGGTACCAAATAGCTTGTTGCCTATTTCTCAAAACAACTGGACATGGTAACACGAGAATGGCCAGTCTGCCTCTGAGTGGGGCTGCAACCTGTGACCTTTGGCAAGAGGCTGAAAAGTTTATCATCCAACTGCCGTACACATGCCACATTTTGTTGCCCCTTCTCAAGCAGAAAGGGGGATACTGGCTTACTTTTGAGAGATTAGGCAAATTCTAGGCCACACTGTTGGATAGTCCAAATGTGAAACTACAGACAGTGTCTTCCCTGAATCCAGCTACTGGGCTCCCAAGCTCCTCAGAAGAACCTATCCATGATTGCATTCAAATAATCGAACGAATTTATTCCAGCCAGCCTAACTTAACTGACCAGCCAGTGAAGGATCCAGACTTAGAAATGTTTAAAGACAGAAGTAGTTTCATGGACCAAAGACTTCAGTAAGCTAGGTATGCAGTGGTAACTCTTCAGGAAGTCCCAGAAGCCAAGGCTCCCCCAGTAGGTATATCTGCCCAAAAGGCAGAACTCATTGATCTCACACAAGCCCTCTCCTCAGATCAAAGAAAAAGGTAACCACTCATACTGATTCTAAATATGCCTTCTCTGTAGTACATGCACCTGGGGCCATATGGAAAAAGAGAAGTCTACTAACTTCAAAGAAAAGGAAATTAAACATGCTAAGGAAATATTGGACTTGTTACATTCTATTACGATGCCAACAGAGTTGGCTATTTCCTGAGCCACCAACAGGCCAACAATCTTATAGTCAAAGGAAATAACTTGGCCACCCAGGCCTGCCAAGCAAGCAGCTAAGACAGAGGAGCCAGATACAAAAGCTCTCAAACCAAGTGTGTATATATCACTGTTCAAGCCCAAGTACGCAGAAATGAACACAGAAAGGGCCAATGAATGGGTTCCATACAGGCTCCCTAGATAACTAAAAAGGGCTGGATGTATAATGAACAGGGAATAGTGCTTATTCTTGAAAACCTAACAGAGGATATAATTACTCACCTACATCAGGGAACCCATTATGGAAGAGATACAAACTATCAGTGGCTACAAAGGTTTCTGTTGGTTCCCATATTCAAAAGACTATTCAGAAGGTCCTCCAGAGTTGCCTAACCTGTGCCAGATACAATCCAAGAACCAACCCCCTTCCAGTCATAAAAGTAGCTGTCATAACAACAATTCTTTTAGGCAATCTGGGATCCATGAGTATTTACAACTAAAAGCAAAACAATTCCATTCCTCTAACCCTGATCTGCACCTCTTAGCAGGAAGTAGCTAGAGCAGTTTTCACCCCATTACCTCAAGATTGAGGAATGTACAACAAAACTGAGGGGTTGAAACCATGTAACTGGTTTCAAATGGTCTCACTTCTTTATATTAGCATGTTGTTTTAGAAGAAACCCACTGGACATGTTCAGGAGAGGAAGATCATCACCTTGAACACTACAGGAACAAAGTTCCCCACCAGCGGAACCAAAAGGCTAGAAACTTAACTGCCAGAGCCAATTCCAAAACGAGAGTTTCTACAATAAGGAAGATCTGGGGCACAGACCAAACATGGCCAACTAGAAATTTCCTTGCTCCCCAACCCCTTAAAACATGCCTGAACCCTAGATTGGGGAAAGAGATTTGAGCCTTGCTTCATGTCTCCTTGCCCATCAATCTCACAATAAAACATTTTCTTAAGAACCAGTGCCACAGTATTGGCTTCTATGTGCATCGCACAGTGAGCCTCTGCTCTGTAAGCATGCTAATTTAATTTTAAAGAACTGATAAACTACTCAGACTTGGGTATCTGGCAGACCTTTTCTTAAAAATGAATAAAGGAAGTCTTTCACTTCGAAGAAAACTGACAGTATTTGTGGTCAATGATAAAATTCAAGCTCTCAAGCAAAAATATGAATTTTGGATAATTGTATCTGCTGGCAGTTTCTCAGTACTTAAAAGACTTCTCTTATGCAGTGAAATTAAGATATGTAAATTTCTGATATATCATAAAGGGTGTCAACATTTGAAAGATATGCCTAACTCAGTGAATCAGTATTTTCCAATTGGCCAAAGCATGATGTCACAAAATCGTGCATGAGTAAAAAAGATCCACTCAACGGTGCCAGACAGACCAATAGATTTTAACACAATGGAGTATGAAAAGGTCATTGATATGGTTTCAAATACCACATTACAACCAACTTTCAAGAAATTACCATTTGTCAAGTTTTAGTGTAGTATCAAGAAATAATTATGTGAAAAGGCTATTTAAAAAGTAACTTTTCCAACAACATATCTGTGTGAAAATGGATTTTCTTCATCAATTTCTACCAAAACAACTTATTTCAACAGATCGAATGCAGAAGCAGATATGCGAATGTCTTCTATTAAGCCAGACTTTAGAGATTTGCAAAACTAGAAAATAATTCCACTTTTCTAAGTTTGTTTTGTTTTGGAATATGTTATTTTTCATGTCAAATATATTATTTTCCATATCAAATGTTATTTATATTACCATGAAATGGGTTTATTAGTCATTTTTAAGTAAATTTATAAATATTTCAAATTTTTGTTTTAATTACTATAAGGTAAATATTTATGGATGTAACTCAAATAAATAAAAGATCTTGGGGTCCTCAACAATTTTTAAGAGTGTAAAGAGATCCTAAAATAAAAAGTTTGAGAACCACAGCTGTAAGGTACCTACAGTCATTCTTCTCCATTCCTATCCTGCTTATTAACTCCCTGTGTAAGGCACAAAGAAGTAGAAAAAAAGGAAAGAACACACATCTAATTTTGTATCTTGCTGTTGACCTAAAAAAGAACAGGAGAAGGTGGGTATAAATTTTTCTTTGTTCTAATTACAAACACCAGAATCCATCTATCATGGAAGGTTAGTTGATTACATTTAATTCAGAAAAGTCAATAAAAGATACAAAAATCCTTCCTTAGAGGAACCAAGTAAAAAAACATTGTAAAAGCACTATCACAAAACAATAAATATTTCTTCAAGTAACACTTTCACATTTCAGAAAAATTACACTGGAGTATACTTAATCTCAATAAGAGAAAACAAAAACCCACATAATTTCTTTATTATAGTTAATTTCAAACACTCATTCAGAAAAGAAAGTGAACACTAACAGGAAATCAAAGGTAGATCCCAAAACTCTTCTCTATGACAGGTACTGAATTCCTACTTACCAACCTAGATATATACTTACCCCTAGATTTCATAATGTTATTATCATATAATTGAATATACTTGCTCATTCAAGTCATGGGGATCAATTTATATTACACACTTCTAGTATGAAAGAACTCTATACCTAACTCCACTGGTAAGGTGCAATGCATGGTAAGTCACATTAGTTGCTCTTTTTGATAAGGGAAATGAACAATCAATTGAGCTGACTTTTAGGAGTCCTACAAGCTAACAATTTTCAATCTATCTGCAAGTAGAAAAAGCAACACAGAGACAGAACTCCTACAGCTGGTTTTCTGTTATCACTCTAGTTCTTCCTGGATGTAGCCTCTTACTACAGAATTGAAGCCATGGCAGGTAATGATTACACTAAGACATCAATTCACAAAAATATCTTATTGTAAAGTTCAAGTGGCTGATTGAAGATGTGAAGCCAACCTGTGGACATCCAGAGAAAGAGAAGTCAAAGGCATACACAAGTATTTCCTTTGTACAGTTATTAATAAGTATACAAGAAGCAGTTATCTTTTTTGGAAAACAGGTAATCAGTTTGAGAGAACAAAGAAAGGTTCCTAGAAGACATGACAGTTTATAATTACTTCACTACTCATTCATTAGTACTTCAAACTATAATCTTCTTGATTCTTGATATGGCCAGAAAAAAAAGTAAGAACAGTTATTTCAATGGGAAATCCATCTTGAAGAGTTAGCAAAAAGTAAAAAACAGGGTGAACATTATTTAGCACGTGAAGAAATCCACAAACAAGCACGGAACCATGAAAAGGCAGTAAAAGAACAGAGGTGAAATTTGAACATAAAAAATAAAAAAGGAAAACTCAAAACAGATAAAAGAATTCTGTCAAAACACTTCTCCCATTACAACTAAAAATTTGTGGACTAGTTATTTCTTTTTTAAAAAAGCATTATCAATCCCCCATGGTTTGGAAATGAAAGCAGAAAATGCATCTATATATCTACTATAACAACCCTATTACAGAAGTTTTCCAATTCATAAACACAACTCTGCTTGCTGAGACTGGTTGAGTTGGTAAGACCAATTAATACAAAGTGCCAGCTGCCTTTTTCTTTCTCAGATTTGGACATTTTTAGGCCTCTTATTGAACAACATACAGTAATAAAGTGCTACCGCTTAGCAAGAAATCTCCTTTGCCTGCAAAGAAAGTAAATATTTATAGACTCTAAGACTAGAGAGGCTCTCAGAGGTTACCCAGTTTCCCTACAAGGTTACGCCTGTCACATCTGCTCCAATCCTTAAACCTGAGAACTCTGTATCTCCTTCACTTAGAGCTTTTATATCTAAGTTCAAAGATGACAGCTCAAATACTTTCTTGATAAATACAACACAAGACATTTGAATTTAACTACCTACTACCTAGTTAGTTGAAATACAATCGTGTTACTGCTAATTCTGAAAATGCAACTAAAACAAAAAATTTTTAAGACTACCAATGTGCATTTAAAGACACAAAACCTCTGAGAGAGGAATTATGTTAAGAAATCACTGCTTCACTTGACTCAAAAAAAAAAAAAAAAAAAAAAAAGAAAGAAAGAAAAAGAAAAGAAACAAAAGATTAACTTGAAATCAAGAGCAGGTAACATACGTTATGGTGCATTATAACCTCTCACAAAAGTAACAGAATTTAAGGGTAACTCTTAAATATGCTCTTAGTCCCATTACAACAAGTCCAGAAGTCAAGGGAATATACAAGAGTATAGAGTGTTTAAGGCGAATATATAATTCAAGGCAGGAAGATCTATTGTACCCTGCACCATCTCTCCACTTAGCAGGGGAGTGTGAGCCTGGAAGGGTCAGGGAGAGTCAAAAGGAAAGGTATTTAAGGTAGAGAGACAGCAGAGTGGGTGGGACAGAGTTCACCAGGATGCAGCCTCCTTGCTCCACCCTACCTGGAGCTAGTGAGGAAGCACCAGGCATATATTGCAAGATGAGCCAGGAAACACAAAAGCAGCGATCAAGGAACAGGGGCTAGGGGCGAAGGGAGGAGTAGGCTAACTCTCCCACACTACCTCCAAACAGAGGGTCAAGCTTGAGGCCTGTAGCCGCACACTGCCCTACGACCCCACAGGCTTGACCCAGAGATTCCTAAACTTTCCAGGTGAGGGGCGCATGCGCACAGTGCCGCTCTGAACGCCGCGGGCCCACCGCCCACCCCTCCGCCCGCTCCCAGCCAGACTGCGCCAGGCCCCACACCGCCTCACCCCAGTACAGGGCCTCGGAACCCAGCAGTCGCTGGCGGCGCCCCCCGGGGTCTGGGCCCTGGCATCACCTGGGTCCTGACCTTCGGGTTCACACCTCTCGTAGACGTGCAAGCGCCGCAAACATGGAAACGCTTCTTCAGATCAAGACTCCACCGGCGTCCTCCGAACTTGCTTCAGTTTAAGCTCAGCGCCTTCCTGGTTCCAGCGCCAGGCAGCGTCAGCCTAGCTTTCGAGTGCATCGATGGATGCTGCCAGGCAGTAGGAATGTCGAGAGAGTCGATTGTCACGCTGCCAATTTTTTTGTTTGGTGTTTGTTTTTGCGTGCTTATTCAATTTGATTTTCCTGTTTCCAAAAAGCAATAAAGTTGGGACTGGAGGGTGTTACTGCCTTAGTAATTGTAGCTATCGTTACAGATAATCAGTAAACAAATCTGTATCGTAGGAAGTTATGTTTAAGACACCCACACGTAGGAAAATTTGTTATCTCATGCTGGGGGAGGGGGAAACTAGCCCAACAATAATAAATCATGGGAGTGTGTCTGTATAGAGTTGTGTGTGATTCCATTGTAATGATTTATTTGCAAAAATGCATTAAAAGTCGGCGTTTCTTCTGCCCTGAAGGTGAAGGCACTCACAGGTTGAGTGCAAATTAGTTTCTCAGTTTAAAGTAAGTGGCTGATAGAGAAATGGGAAAAAGCTGCCCCGAGGCGGGGAGAGGAGGTTTCTTCTGAAAGAGAAATCAAATTTATAGGTTAAAAAATTTTTTAAAACCAATAGCAATTAAAGCGATTCAGCATTTTCCGTAACGCGTACTACATTACTTATTTTTCCTTGCATGAACATTACTTTTATAAGTAAGCAACGCTTAAGGAGGTAAATAAACTATTGGCCTTGGCGTGCGTCGACTGTGAGAACCAGCTCATTCACAACAGCTAGATAACCAAGCTACAGTTTTCTGCAAACATTTGAGATGGTGAAAATCACCTCCATAATATATTTCTTCTAAATAAGTGTACCTTAACTAGCCAGTTTTGAGGGACCGTTTTAAAACTTAGCTACAATAGTACATGTTTATTTGAAATAATTCAAGAGCTAGAGAACGCTTGGGGTCTTGAATTTTATTGAACCCTGTACATCTGTCCATAGGGTGTCAACTGAGCTTTACCCTCAATGCTTTTTACCAAAACGGCATTTTGAAATGTCCTGTTTCCGGAAAATATTTGCTGTTTAATGAAACATCATTAGAACTTCATGATCATTTATTAGTATATGATTTTAAACGGTGGATATTTTTAAAAATTAAACTTCCCTTGGGGCGGTGGGAATCTGTGGCCAGACACTATAGATTTCTCATAGCTCCATCTGATACACCACTATTCCTAAATATACAATGGGCCAATAAGCTGAAACCATGGGAAAAATCTATTGGTTTGAATTACACAACAGTTGTGTCCAAGCCTTCCCTGGTTACCTGTAAAGTGGTCATCCTTCTCTCAAACTCAGTAGACAGAATATGAGTTCAGACTTTTAAAAAAAAAGTCATGTACTTGAAAGGGCAAAGAAATAGCTGGTGGGTCTTCTGACCCCTTATCAGACTTCTAATAGGGTTTATTTTGGCGCTGTTTGTGAATATGTATCTAACACCTCAATTTGAGAGATCTTTGAGCACCATATCCATTTAGCTTACCCCATTACTGGTCATTCTACTAAATAATCATAAAAATGGATTTTCATAAAGGACTAAAGTTTTATGATGATTCCTTTCTGATAATATCAGAATTAAAGTGTTTGCAGATAGTTGTAGCCCAAGACTCAATGTGAAATCATGTTCCTAAATTCATATAACTTAGGAAAGTTTGAGTATTTGAGTCTCTTTTGTTGTGTCATAAAACAAAAGCAAGTACTCAAATAAGACATTAATGCCTAAAAGCTATGGCTGCAGAAAACTGAAAGATCTTAATTGTTTCTCCTAAAAGTAGCAAAAAATGGAATGTTTGAGGAAGGAAAATAACTTCATAATTCAAGAGAAAAAAGGCAAAGCAACATTTCTAAAAAGCATGATTTCCATTTTCCTTAAAATCACCAAATGTGAGCATTTTAATCTGAGGAGTACTGTAGTATGACATATAGTTATATATAGCCTCTATTTACATATATCCAAGAAACACTAATATCTCAATTTATAACTGTGTTCTCTTTACAAGTATTTCAGGTTGTTTTGATGGAACTTCTCAAATTAACCTGCTAATTTTGTTTTTAACCAGTTGATGTAAGATATACGTATTAATGTTTTGTAATTGCTTTTATTTTTACTGAGTATTAGATCCAAGATAATGAAAGACTTACCTTTAACATCAAAAAGACTACGTTAATATTCTGAATACTTGAAAATGTCCACAAAGCCACAAAGAGGTATATTTGTTTACACGGTCAAGTAAATAAAACTTTTCGTATGTAAATATTCTTTTGCATAGCCACACTTCTCACATCAAGCCCTGTCCTGCACAATTCAGATAAATGACTCAAGAATATAGTTGGTCTTTCCATATAACAAACCGTTTTGATGAAAATAGTTCAGATATCGTATGTTGAAGAGAAAGAGGAGAGGGGAGAGAGAAAGGGATCTTTCTCCTAGAGAGCGTCTCTTTTTCAACAGTACACGATAAATAAATTAGACGGGGCACAAACTTAACGTTGATTGTTTTTCAAACTAGAAGAGGGATAATCTCTTGTTTTTCAAAAGTAGGAAATCGACTAGGATGTGTTCCAGGTTGCTTAAAGAGCTCCTGAAGTTCATCTCAGAAGAGGTCCGGGGGCAGCGAGTCGTAAGGAGGAAGGGTGAGAGTCCTGAGACCTCATATAGGAAACGAAATGGAGCTGTCCTTGACTAAGCGCTAAGGAAAGACTTTTAAATAGGATGTGTCAGGGAACAGCTGCTCGGGAAATGTGCTAAATCAACCAGTCCCTTGGATCGGGGTCCGTCCATAGAGGAGTGGGCTTGGACTCAGGACGCGAGAAGTGGAGTGAAATAATGGACCGGGACGGGGAGCTCGGTGAATACGCGGGTTCAGCCTGACTGCGGGCCGGGGAGCTCCTAAAAGGAGCTGCGCGGGCGGGAGAAGCTGCCGAGAACCCTGACTCTGGGCGAGGATGTGAAGCCAGGAAGGATGACTCCGGGCGGTGGAACTACTGCGGTGAGGAAGTGGGAGCGGGGGAGAAGGGGTGGGAATGCAGGACTGGGGTGCGGGGCCTATTTACTGCCGGGCGCCCGACGCAGGGCAGGGGCGAGCAAGAAGGGGCCCAGCAGTTGCGCCGCACTCTGACCAGGCTGGAGGCTGCAGGATCGGATGCGGGTCCGGACGCCAGACTGACTCCCGGAGCCGCGCACTTGTCAGTTTCCTCTTGGCCCCGCCCCCTCGGAGTCCACGCAGCTCCCCAGTGCTTAACTAAGTCGTGACACCAACGCAAAACCCACGCCTAATTAAATTAATTAGGGATTCTTGTCAACCCTAGATTAATGGCCAAGAGCACAGGCAGCCGAGGCTTTCTGAAGACCGGGACGGCCGGGGACCTGCCTCCTCTCCCCGCCCCCTCTGGCCCCCTGCGCTGCCCTCCCACTTGAGCCCCAGCCCGCCGGGACTCCAGCCTCAATCTCTCAGTCTCTCTCTCTCTAACCCCCACCCGCCCCCCAGGTAGGGCCCGGCTGCTACCCAGGAAGGCTCACTCCGAGTTGCGAGAGGAGGTAATTTACTCGGAACAAGGGGCCGCCTTTAGGAAGTATAAATAGTGAGACTTCAAGCGCAGCGTCGCTATCAGATGTGAACTCTCCGCAGGAAGAATTGTCAAAGATCTTAACATTGAACAAGAGCGCTCCGGCAGGGAAGCATCAGTTCCCATTTCCCTCCGGCAGCCCCCGCCCTTTCTCTTCTCCTCCTCCTCCCCCTCCTCCCCCTCCTCCTCCTCCTCCTCCTCTTACTTCTTTTTCTCCTTCTCCTTCTCCTCCTCTTTCTTCTTTCTTCTCTTTTTCTTCTTCTTCTTCCTCCTCCTCCCTCTCTTCCCCCACCCCTGCCCCATTGATGTGTTATTATTGGGGGGGCTGGAGCAATAAAAAAAGAAGAAGGAAAAAAAGAGCGGGGCTCGGCCGCGAGAGGTTGAGCGCGGGGCTGACGGGCGGCGGCGGCGGCGGCGATGGAAGAACTTACGGCGTTCGTCTCCAAGTCTTTTGACCAGAAAGTGAAGGAGAAGAAGGACGCGATCACGTACCGGGAGGTGCTGGAGAGCGGGCCGCTGCGTGGGGCCAAGGAGCCGACCGGCTGTGCCGATCCGGGCCGCGACGACCGCAGCAGCCCGGCAGTCCGGGCGGCCGGCGGAGGCGGCGGCGGAGGAGGAGGCGGAGGCGGAGGCGGAGGAGGCGCAGGAGGAGGAGGAGCAGGCGGAGGAGCTGGAGGAGGGCGCTCTCCCATCCGGGAGCTGGACATGGGCGCTGCGGAGAGAAGCAGGGACCCCGGCAGCCCGCGGCTTACGGAGGGTAACGGCCTGACCCCGGCCGCGGTTCCCCTTCCCTCCTTCCTGACTTCTCTCGAGCGGGAGAGGACCCCGAGGCCCAGCGGGGACGGGGGCGGGACGTGGAGAGGGCCCTGGACCCCAGCTTTGGAAGCTAGAGTGGTAGTGAAGGGGTGAGAGTCCGGTGGTGTGCACGATCGTGGGTGGGGTTCTAATGTGTGTTTGGAAAGGGGTGGCGGGTGGGTTTTGCGAACGCCCTTGCCAGGTACTCCTATTCCACCGAAATGCATTTTTCACGAGCCGGCGGATGGGCCCCGCAGCCCGGATGGCCCGCGGGCGGACGTAGAAGTTCTCGGGGCCGGGATGCGGAAGGGGGTGCTGGCCGGGCAGAGGATAGATTAAGGCGGGCATCCGGCGCGGAGTTTGCGGGAGCCTCTTTCCAAGGCCTGAGAGAGAGGGAGAGAAGCTCCACTCCCAGGTCGCCCCCGGGTTTGGGGCCGCCGCTAAGACCCCTCCAACTCCACAAAGACCCGGAATCTCTGGATCTTAGGGGCCAAAACTTCCCATTCTCCTTGAGCAATGAAGGTAGAACGAAGCCAAGGGCAACAAGCTAAGGTCCAGGCTAGGCTGCTTCTCCTGGACGAGGCGTTTAGGTTTCTTTTGGAGGGGTTGTTTTTTGATACTTGCCCAAGTCTTTTACTGCTTCGAATCGTTCAGTACTCTGATCTTGTGGGGAAAAGTCCTTTGGTGCCAGCGAAGCGTTAGGAAACGGCTTTATCTAAGTGGTGGCAAGTCCTGTAACAATTCATAGGAGTTCAACAATAAAATTAATTTGGCACTTGGTGCCTGAAGTAACTGGTGTACTGCCATATTTTTTCAATTAAGAAAATATGTGGCATGCGTAGAATCACATATTTAAGCAAACAATTAAGTTGTTTATAACGCAGTTTGTTCCTGTTTAGGCCATTAAGTGGAAATTTGGGGGCGAAATAGATATCATATTAAGTCTATTAATCAACTTGAAATTTGGACATCTGTCTCTTTGAAGCCCCCAGAACTTGAGGGGTATCCACTGTGTGGATGACAAGAAATAGACAAAGCCTTCCCAACCGATTGGCAGAATCTGAAGGGTGTGTTTTCATATTTAAATTTCACTACAATATCGGTGGAAATATTTTCCTATTAAATTCGCCCCTAATGTTTACTGTAATGTT
This sequence comes from Cynocephalus volans, assembly GCF_027409185.1. Classification (NCBI taxonomy): domain Eukaryota; kingdom Metazoa; phylum Chordata; class Mammalia; order Dermoptera; family Cynocephalidae; genus Cynocephalus; species Cynocephalus volans. The sequence continues at coordinate 83,885,696 of NC_084460.1, read as the reverse complement.
ATTTCTTCCTGGAGCAAGGACAAATGTCCACAAAACTAACTCTGAGAACTAGAAATGCAAGCAACACTTAAGATCACCGTAGCTAGCATGCCAGGATGGGCTGAGATCTAGAGGCTCTTCTTCCCCTAGAACCAGGACCAGGTCCTCCTAAATTTGGAAAGTTAGGGGGCCCAGGGCAGCCTCCCTTCCATGGGTCCCTACAGCTCCAGGGCCTGGGTTCGAGTCAGAATCCAGGGCAGGCGAAATTTCTGGACTGCTGATTTACAAGCTCAGGGCAAGTATTAATTTCTCTGCAGACCGGCTCATCCGGAAATGATTTTTTACACCCGTGCTGATTGGGACCCTGGGCTGGGAAGAACTGCAAACAGCTCGACTATCCAATCTCAGCTTTGCCACCTTAAAAACCCGAGTCTCCGACTCCAGCTCCAGGGAGACCTTGTGTTGATACCGGCTCCCCTGATCACTGCCCCCTTGCCCTAATATGTATGTTTTTATATGTATGTGTGTACATACGCATCCTCGAATGGTTCTGTATGCTAACACTCGCAGAACTACTGTTTTTAAAGGGAGGAGGACAGTAAAGTAGCAACGGATTGTGCAAACCCAGAGCAGAAAAATGCATATTTTATTAAACATCCGAACTGCTGGATGCATGAAAAGGCTTTGAGCAACCAATAGAAACCGAGGATTGAGAGTGTTACGCTTGAACCTGTTGATCTCTGTGGGTTTAAGCGTTTAGGGTCGGGTCTGTGTTTCCACGGGGAGGAAGAAAGAGAGTACAGAGGCAGAGGTCGGTTTCGCCGGCCACCCGAGGCTGGTTTTCTGCCTCTCTCCTCCTGCCCCGGCGTGGGCGACAAGCCCTCTAGGCCGCCAACATGGCGTGGGCGCCTGTGGTCATGAGATCTCGATCAGGCAGAGGATGGAGACTGTCTGGCTGCCCGTGGGACCGTCTGCGGGGTTTGGCCTCAGCCCGGGGGCAACTCCGGGTGTCCAGAAATGCAGCTCCCTGAGCCTCGCAGCACCCGGGTCTTGTTGTCTCGCTACTGCCCTTCAGCCCAATTATTCCTAAATTAGACCAGCAAGTTTGCCGGGGGCAGCGAGCCAGCGGCAGCAAGAGCTGGCCTAAGAACGGGCCAGCCTTCTGGGAAGGGCCGGTGCGAGACGCCCGTGCATGGCCTCGCCGCGCCCTTCTGCCCAGACCCGGCTCTGTGAGAGGCCCAACTCGGCCCTTTTGATTTCTGTGAGTGAGTGGGAGAGAGTGAGGGCGAGGGAGGGTGAGTGGAATGCATTTGGTGATCGCGGGGGAGGGCAGGGGACTGTGGGGTGGATAGTGAGGCGGTGAGCTGAGGCTACAGTTGCTGAGGACGTGGGTGGGTGTTTGGTTCCCTTGCCGCCAGGCAGCCATTCAGACTTGACCTTTGCTGGTCTCGAGGATCCTCTTTCTCAGGGCGGGGTGAGGGGCCGGACCGGGATTCTAGAAGGGGGAAGGATCCTCCACCCTTTTTTGAGACAAATCTGGTAACGGGATTTGTTGTGCTGTTTTTGCCCGTCTCTCTCTCCCCCCACCGTCTGTGTGTGTGTGTTGGTGTGTGCGCGCGTGGACGCACGTGTTGTCCTGCCGTGGTGCCCACTCCAGTGTCCCCGGAGCTAAAAGATCGCAAAGAGGATGCGAAAGGGATGGAGGACGAAGGCCAGACCAAAATCAAGCAGAGACGAAGTAGGACCAATTTCACCCTAGAACAACTCAACGAACTGGAGAGGCTTTTCGACGAGACCCACTATCCGGACGCCTTCATGCGAGAAGAACTGAGCCAGCGGCTGGGGCTGTCAGAGGCCCGAGTGCAGGTACCCAGCTGAAAGGTGTTCTAGCGCCCAGGGAGCGGAGAGGGGATACGCCTGAGGCTGGACAGACAGCTTGGGGGACACGCGCCGAGGGCGCCGGTTCAGATGTCTGGTGTGAGATAAGATGGGAAGGGATATCTTTACTAGAGGTCTTATTTTCCAAAGTAGATCTTAGTCCTTTAGCTCACCCCCGTTCCCCCCCACCCCCCACCCCCAGCCAAACATATGTTCCCAGCAGAAGAAAGCTGTTCTGGGTTTGTTCCCGGAGTTTCTATAAACCACACCCCTCTCGCCTCACGCTGGCTTTAATGTGGTTTAATCCTAATGGGCCTACTTTTATAAGGCTTAAAAAAAAATCCCACAGAAGACGTTTTATCTCTAGATGCCTTAAAAGTTACAACGAGTATTTTGCTTGCCTGAGTTTGGTTTCATTTGAAGGTCTGCTCTGGGATCTAGCGGATGTGGCAATTAGGTTTATAGATGTACAGACTATAAAGAAAATTAGCAACTGTTAAGTGCAGAAATTTACAATCTGCTGTAAGCAGTCGATCTCAAATTGTGTGTGAAATAAATGTATTTTTGTCACTCTTTGTTCATTCGCTTAACCAAGGTGAGGAACCGGAACCTCCAGCAACTCCATTTTAAAGCAATCTACATATCTTAATATAGGCGTTTCCAAAGCCTGACTCCCAGTAAGTGACATTTCTGATGAAGTCAGGATTGGAGCAGATTTTACTGGTTGTGGAGGTGAATGTAATAGTAAAAGTAGGCTTTGGGAGCATTTAAGAGAAAAATTATATACATACATATGCACATATCCTTCCAGCTGTATTGGGAAAAAATTTAAAAGTTTCAGACTGTATTTCCGCTCAAATAATAAACTAGGAGAAAATGATGGTCATTATTTGTTTGAACACATGGAGCAGTTTTAGGCCTGAACATCTGCAGCTGTTGCAAAGTATCGCTGTAACAGATACTCCCTGGGTCTCTGGGCGCAGAGACCACCATCTGTAGCGAACTATGCAATTCTTATGGGGCTTCCCCGCATCTTGTAATAGGATCAGGAGAAAAACAGAGCAGTCACACTGAAGGGGAAAAGTAATAATAGGCTGCCTTGGTCATCATAGCGTCAACAGCAGAGCCTTACTTTTTAAGCCTCTCCTGCTTTGCTCTGTGCACTAATATCTCTAAAGGCTCAGCAACCCCTTAAAAACATGATGGTAATTATCGCAGTTATGATTATTAGTATCTCAATTCCAACTCTTCTAGGGGGAGAAAAGAGGCAAGAAGCCTCGGGCCATGTGAGTTACACAAAGGATGCCACCCTGGCACGAAATCCACCCATCTATTATACTAAATGGCAGGGGAATTTTTAAAGATTTACATTGACTGTGACACTTGCTTTCAAAAACATACCAGAAAATGCTCTGAAGCAATATTTTATTTTCATGGGTTTTTTAAAACATTAATTTGTGAATCAATCAATATGCTATACTGTTGGAACTGGAGTATAAAAGCATACTTTATTTGAATTTTTAAAAAACTGTCATACTGCTTCTAAAAGTTGGCAAGTTTACTCAAGAAGGTAATATCCAGGAGAAGATAGTACTCAGGAGTTACTCGATTCATCCCTTCCACCCCACCACCCTTTCATGGAGTGCCCTTTTTTTCTCTTAAGAAGTGAACTTTATTGTTGATCTTTATTTATTTATTTTTTCATATTTTTATTTAAGGTTTAGAGCTGTTTTCTAGATGCTTCCCTACTATCCTAACTGCAAGCAGAGTCTTTTTCTATAGAAGCAAATTAGATTATCATGATAATGGCACAGTTATTCTGCTATGGTGTTACACTCTGCTGCACAGAAGAACAGAGAAATGCCAAACTTCTTTGTAGTAAGGCTTTTATGACACTAATTACTTCTCCCCCACCTCTAAACCCCTCCCCCTAAAAAAGAGTCATTATTTGCTTTGGTGTTTGTTTTTTCTTTAAGACAAAGGTAACTAATATTACAGTCTATTAATAAGCACATTCTTTTCGGGTATTAACTGGGCAAACATCTAAACCCATTATCACATTGGTATCAGGTACCAGGGAAAGTTTTAGGCCTTGGAGAGTATGTTATGGGGAAAGATGACGCCAAGACTAATAGAAATTTATCAAGAAAATTTATTTTGCAAAAGTGTGTGAAATCTATCATTCTATTTTTGTAGTTCATTTATATTTTTTAACTTTAGACATTGAGGCTGTTTTATATAATTTAAAGATTGCTTGCCATATCTCCCAGTACTTTCCTAAAACACTACTCTTTTCTCATCGTACTCTTGCAATTAAAAAAAAATTTTTTGAGTCATAACATCCAGGTTTTTCCCCCCTTCTAATTTGTAGGTTTGGTTTCAAAATCGAAGAGCTAAATGTAGAAAACAAGAAAATCAGCTCCATAAAGGTATGCTTCTATTACAAGGAACATTTGATATTCTAAGTAAAAAGAGAGGTGGAGAGTATTATTATTACAAAGACAGAAAAAAAAAATGTCAAAGGTGACAATGGTCCTTGACTTAAGAATGTTCTCTAAAAGCAGTTAATGAGAACCCTAAAGTTTGAGAGTAAATTACATTTATTTTTATTATGGCACCAGTTTAGAAAGATAACAGACCAATCCCAAAGGAATTCGTTCTGTCTTGGTACCATTTGGAACACTGGAAAACAATACTGGAAATGTTAACCCTACATTATTGTATTTTGTTCCCCTATTTTTTATAGGTGTCCTCATAGGGGCTGCCAGCCAGTTTGAAGCTTGTAGAGTCGCACCCTATGTCAACGTAGGTGCTTTAAGGATGCCATTTCAGCAGGCAAGTACAGCCCAGTTTGAAGCTGTTTTTAAATGTGAAAAGACCTGGAAGTTTGCTTGAACTGTTGAATATCCCCCATCTCTTAGCTCAAATGTTGGTGTTTGTGCAGTTAGAGACTAGATTTCGACATGATATAGTGGACCCACTCCCCTTTAAAAACCTATAGTGTCAGGGGCCCGAATGCCTAGTTCTTTCTGTTCTTGTGGGAACCTGCAGCGGCTTGACACCAGTAACTGGTCCTATATAAATGCACTGAAGATTGCACTTGGGGAGAGGAAGGAAAAGCCTTTTGATTAAGATTTGTCAAATTCAATACAGAGATTAATCCTAAGATATATCTAAGGCAACCCTCTAAATATTTTTCTGGGTATTTTCTACCTCTTAGTCACATTAAACGTCTCTGACAGAAGAAAAATAAATAAATACACGTACTCGCAACTCAGACTTTTTTTTTTTTAAAGCTGTCTCTACAAACAAAGCTTCCTCTCTGGTACAGAGAGAAGCCTTGGTCTTCCCAGGGCTGCCCTGACTCTGCAATCCTTTTCTTAGCCATAAAGAAACTTTTAAGATTACATTTTAAAAGGACAGCCTGCAGCAATGATTTAATCATGGGAAATCCCCGTGCTCTGAACTCCCCATTCTCCGAGCCTGAGGGCAAAATCCTTTCCCAACAAGCACCTGACCTTCCCCATCTTCAGCCAGGACCCCTGCCCAGCATTGCTGTGATGTCATGAATTAGCTCTCAGTTGCAAGTGCCCTGGACTGGGGAGGCACCTGGGTGTGCCCATGTATTGAGAGTTAATGTTAGGGAGATCTTAGTTCCCTTGGCACCACAGGACTCTGACATTCAGGTGCTGGAGAAAGAGTGGAGAAGAGAAGGAGGGGGAACATTAAAAAGGAGGGGGAACATTAAAAAAAAAGACTCTTGCTACTCAAAAGGTGATCTGCAGGCCAGCAGCACCAGCACCACCTGGGAGATTGGTAGAAATTCAGAATCTCAGGCCCCAACCTAGGCCCTCTGAATCAGAATCTGCATTTTACCAAGCTCTCCAGGTAATTCTATGGCAGGAAAGGTTGGAAGTACTGACTCGAAATTGTGTCAGTTGCGGTGAAGATGCAATAACTTCCCTAAGTGACATGAAAAAGTTTTGTGGTTTGCTTGTTGGTACTTCGATCTTTAGTAGTGGGGTAAGAGGTGTATGGCAGCATCAGGAGAGGAGAGTTATGGCCTTCACCCCCAGTCTTTCCAATATACCTTTAATTATTTTGAGGAGAGTGATGTTTTAGCCCAATAGCGATGTCACTCATCGGCCCAGCTCCCGAGGGGCGGCTAAATTCCTGTAGATGGGAGTCCCCGGGGCCCAAGGAAATAAGCCCAGGCTGAGCCAGTTGCGGAGACCCAGGGGGCACTGGAGTATACTATACTTGCGACGCCCTAGATTAAGCAACAGGCTGAGAAAGCCACTCAGGACAAGATGCGCAGCCCAATGCCCCCTCCCTGTCCCCAATCCTAACCCTCCCCCAGCGAAGCTGGACGCTGTTAATGCTCTGTTTCTATTCTGTTGTCACCCTAGGATAGTCATTGCAACGTGACGCCCTTGTCCTTTCAGGTTCAGGCGCAGCTGCAGCTGGACAGCGCCGTGGCGCACGCGCACCACCACCTGCACCCGCACCTGGCCGCGCACGCGCCCTACATGATGTTCCCGGCGCCTCCCTTCGGACTGCCGCTTGCTACACTGGCTGCGGACTCGGCCTCCGCCGCTTCAGTAGTGGCGGCCGCCGCCGCCGCCAAGACCACCAGCAAGAACTCCAGCATCGCCGATCTCAGACTGAAAGCCAAAAAGCACGCGGCTGCCCTGGGTCTGTGACGCCAACGCCAACGCCCGCCTCCCGCGCCGCACTCAGCCTGCACGCCCTCCGCACCCCGCTGCTTCTGCGTTACCCACTTCGGACCTCCTCCGGAGCCGGTCCTCTTTCCGTCCCGCTGACCGCCCCCTGTCCTCTTCTGCATCCCGGACTCTGAGGGCCGGACTCCGTGTGAGCCCCCGGATCCCACGAGGCGCACCAGCTACGTCGCTCCTGCCCATTCTCCTACCCAAGGGCCTAGAATTCGGCTTTGTAGGAGCGTGTTTGGGGTGTCTGGAGAGAGACTGGACAAGGGAGTATTGGGACAGCGGACTGTGGCTCGTGGCAAAGCTGCGACGATGGACTCTTGTATAGAAACAAAATCTCGTTAACAGTAAAATATGAACACACACACGGATAGAAGACAAACCAGAGAGAAAATGAGAAAGGGAGCTTATTGCTATTTGGCAGAAGCTGAAATCGGAGAGAGAATGAAGGAGCAAAAAATGTTAAAAGTTAAAGTATTTTATACATTTAAAAATATGGAAAAATTACCTGGACGAATCTCAAGAGAATGGGGGGTAGTTACCAACCTAAATGTATGTTTTTGTTTTTGTTTTTTAAAAATGGGCTAAGAAGGCAAAGCAGAAGGAAGAGGTATACTTATTTAAGGAATGAAGATGAAAAAAGTGCGCAGCTGGGAAGTTCACAGGTTTTGAAACTGACCTTTTTCTGCGAAGTTCACTTTAATACAAGAAATTTGATAAGAGAGGCGGGCCTCCTTTTACGTTGAATCAGATGCTTTGAGTTTAAACCCACCATGTATGGAAGAGCAAGAAGAGGGAAGACAAAATTAAAACGAGGAGAGAAAAAAATGATATTAATAGAAAAAACAAAAAGATGCCACAGACAATGATTTCTATGAGAAATTATTATGGCAGAACTGTCCAGACTGCTGACACTAAATTCCGGTTTGCATGTTACTTATATTCCATTGATGGTGTCTCCCCCTCCCCACTTTACTCACAAGCACTCCATTTTCATCTTAAGTACGAAAAACAGTACCAAAAGAGTCTGGAAATTGATAATATATATCAATGATTTATATATTTTTACCCCGTCATTGATCCAGGGGGCCAAAAGAAAAAAGTTGGAAGGGGAAAAAATTTACACTTTGTCCCAAGAAGAAAATGTGAGGAAAGGAAAAAGAAAACAAGAACACCAAATGAAATAATGAAGGTACAGCGCCTTGCATGGTGCCTGACACATAGTAGGCGCTCAGTCAGTGTTAGTTCACTCCACTCCCCTTTTCTTATATTCCCTCCTGATAATCTCCTGAATCCTACTTGAGGACAGTGCTTTATTTCCCCCTCTATCCCGTCAAATTTACCTTAAACAACACCCAGCTAGATACAGGCACTAGGTTTGTGTAAAATATGTTGATACTCACCAACAAAGTTTATTTTGGCTATAATGTGTGAACAGATGGTTGACTTTCAACATTTGCATTTTATCTCACAAAGGTGTATCTATTCAAGTAATCATTTTTGTTTGTTTCAATTCATGTAGCTATTTAAAGTGGGATACCCTGGACTAAGAAATCTGTATCCCAATTCTCTAGCAAGCCTCCTTAGGATTTTTCCCCCTTCTAATTTACAAGAAAGAGGAAAAGCTCTTCTAACTGAACTTTGGTATGCAGTTGAGCTTTGTAACTATTTGTTCTCCATGAAAACAAAATTATTTATATTTGCCATATTTTTTCTAGTGTATTAAGTTATTTTAAACAAAAGAAGATGCTGTTATCTCATGACGTGTTGTCAGTACAAAATGTTTCGGCTACACCTCTGTTAAACCTTTTAAATAAGTGCCAAGTGATTAATTGAAGACACTTTGCGATCAATTGAATGAAAAAAGTATTGTTTCATTTGATGGGGTTCGCGTCATCCTTGTTCCTGTTACTATTAAAATATCCGGGATAGTTTTTCCTTCTTCCTTCCTGATGAATGCGTATCTATCTCTCGAATATATCAGGTCAGGAAAGCGCTTGCCTATGCTCCTACGTGCCGCTCGCTGTCAAGGGGCGGTGAGAAGGATGTCTCTGTGGCCCTCAGTAGCTGAAAACATCTTTTTTTTTTTTTTTTCCCCATTTTATCCACACAGCATAGAGACCGGATTATATCAAATTAATAAAGGAACAGATAGAATAGCCTCCTTCCCCAAGACGGACTCTCGTTCTCGTCTTCATTTTGCTATACGTTCACCCTTGAAATTTATTTGGGGAAATTTTGCGAAGAAAAGAGGGATCACGCGATGCTTAAATTCACCTGGGCTCGATATGGCATAATCGACAGTCGGCCTCAGGTCGCCGACCCTCTCCGGGGCTAGCAGGTGCCGGCTTGGGAGTGGGCGAGGAGCGGGGAGGGGGTGGGCAGGGCCAGTGTGGCGGGCGACCCCCCCCCGCCCCGCCTCTCATCCTGATCAGCGCTTTGGCCCAAGCCGCTGCTTCGTTGGTTCAATTTAGAAGGTGGAAGCCAGGACGGTGTTTAGGAAAAACCGGGTTTTAACGTCCTAGGAACACCGAGGAGAGCCCTCTCCCTGTCTTCTGGCCCCCCTCTCCTGGAAGAAATCCCACTGGAAAAACCCGAAGATGCTGCCTGTTCAGGGGCGGGTAGAGACCCGGCCCTAGACAGGCCCGGCACAGGGTCTCCCCTCCCCGCGTGGGAGTTCGGGACGAAGACTGAGGGTGTCCCGAGCGTCCCCTGGGGCTTCCCTCGGGCAGGAGGGCGAGTCGAGACCCGACGAAGCCCCGCGTCCTCCAGCTCTGCTCCCCGCCTCCCCCGCCCGGCTCTCAGCCTGGACGTGGGCGACGCGCTTCTGTCTCTCCGCTTTCCACGGCTCGGGCCGTGCTCAGCGCTCCGGCCTTGCGGGTCTCCCGGGTGATGAACGTCCGTAGTTTTTACAATAAAATCTGTCTGGGGGCGCCTCGAAGGGCTGCGCCGCCTGCCCACGGGCTGGGGATCCGAACGGGCGGGCTCCAAGGCTCCCCAGCGCTAACCCAGCCCCCGAGCCGGGTGCGGACATTTCCCCGGGCTTCGGAGGGAGGCTGGCGGTCACGGGCGGAGAACCTGGGGCAGGGGCTCGGGGGACGCCTGTGGTCAGAGAAGGCGCCCGGCCCACGCCCAGCTCGCGGCGGCGCAGCCCAGGTCGGCCTGCAGAGTCCCCAGCCGCAGGAGCCGGGTGCGGGCGCGGAGCTCCGCGGGGTCGGGCCGGGCTGGGAGCGGTGGGCGGAGGGGCCAGGTCAGGCGGGACAGTCCCGAGTTTCTCAGCCCCGTCGACAGTGCTCGAGCCGGGCGCAGAAGCTCGCGGAGGGCGGAGGGCGGAGGCCGCTTTCCCTGGCCTTTGTGGCCCGGTGTTTTGGGTTCAGGCTCCCGCACACGCTCGCGCAGGGCCCGTTTACCGGAGCGCCGCGGCCCAAACTCTCGGGCGCCTGGGTGTGTGAACGGGAGGTCCAAACCCTGAAATCCCCGAGCCATCCTAAGAAGGGGTCCGAGGAAGTCTTCACGTTAAATTTAAACAAGGCCCAACATGCATTGTTGTTTTGGTTGAAACGCAATAATCGTAATAAATAATAAAGAATTCTCCTCCTCCCTCCAAATCTTTCGAGGCGTGCAAAGACTTCTGAGTCACAAAATCCATGATTGGGGAAAAGTGAATTCAGAGAGATGATTCAAGTCATCATTAGTGTTCAGGACCCCATGATATAAGAGGCCCAGGAAGATCGGAGGCCTTTGCTTGAAGCTGAACTGATACACATCTATTTTGAGTTTTTCCCCAGGTTTATAACTTTTTAGATTCTCAGATGGTAATACTTTAGTATAATGCAATGCTCAAATTTCAGAACTATTTTGATTTCTGAAAAAATGCCTTTTTGGCTTCAGCGACATGGATCCTGTTTTTTCTTCACAAATCAGTTTACATCACAAATTGCAAACATTTGCAATAAGATCTCAAGATTGTTTGTTTTACATAACCTCAAACACTTGACTATGTTAAACACCAGTACAGAAAGTCTGTGAAATCAGTTTAATGTGTGTGAGGGAATTAAAGGATCACTTCTTTTCATCACATAAACAAAGCACTTAAGATTGTTTTGATTGTCAGTCTCCTAATTTTTAAACAGTCTTACAATTGACTATTAATTTTAGAGTCATTCTGTGCAAAAATAATTACTAAAGTTATGTCCTGCTTTAAATTAAATGTTTCTGGGCAGAATAAAATGGTATTCTACATCGGGAAGTGGGTGATTGTTTTTAATATTATATTATTTTAGTTCAAACATAAATAAAAGTCTGCAAAGTCCAACGGGGGAAAAGGCTTGAAATGGTTTCTTAATGTGCCATTAGAACAGTTAGTCAAAATGCATTAAAGCAAATCACAAACCCAGAAATAATAAATACGTCATTCTAATGAGAGTGTTAACTTACGGATAATTTATTCAAGGTAGTTTTTACATTTCACATGTAATGTCTTATTATGACCTGCCTGACTACTGTGATGCTTGTTCTTCAAAATCTAATTTATATAGGCTTGGAATATACATAATTCATAACTCCTGTTGATATATGTACACACACCCCGAATTCTAAATTTTTGCAATATGTTTGAATGTTTACTAGCATGTTTTCAAGGCGACTGAAATAAAAACATAAAAAGTGTTAAACATTGTATTGAAAGCAAGTGCTTGTCCTATGCCTGAAGAAAAAGTAATTGAAAATTTATAAAATTTGAAAGGATTAGATAACTTTCAAGCTCAGGTATAGAGTGAACACTGAAATATTTCAGATAAGGAACATTCTTGTATAAGAAATACAAAAATCCCCAAGAAAGACTTAAAGATGTGAGAGTATAACACATCTGATGCCTGGGCAATTCTTTTATGTCTCTAATTCACAAAACAAAAAACCCTCAAGTCTTGGGGTATTTTGTTTTGGGTGTCTTATGTGTCAGTCAAGGTAACCATTGCATATGCCTTCAGTACAGGAAAATTTAGTATAGTACTTACATAGAGTTCTATTGGCATGAGGAAAGGTTTTAGAACATAACCAAATAAATCACACAGGGAGGAGTAAATGAGCTTTTTTGTTTCTTGTTGAACAACTCACATGTCCCGAGCAAGAATCTTTGTAGACTTATTCAAGCAGAATAGTGTGTGGTTAAGAACATGCACTTGGGACCTACACTTCCTGGATTCAAACCTCATTGATGCCATTTACCAGTGCTATGATTTTGGATGAGTTCATATCTCTGTGCCTCAGTTTCCCCATCAGTAAAATGAGGATAAAAACAGTATCTCATGGGGTTGTTAGGAGGATTAAATGAGTTAATATTTGTAAAGTCCTTAGAACAGTGCCTTGCACATGTATGCTAAGCACTAAGTAATAATTATTTTTATAAAAAGGCCAATAAGCATTGATCCTTACCAAAAAAAAAAAAAAAAAACCTTAGAAGAAGAAAATAAAGTAGTGCAAGACAAGAAGTGAATATTTTTTCTCTTGTGGGCAAGAGGAAAACATTGCCTACTAGTTTGTGTTTCTAGCTAATTGCTTAACTTCTGTGAGCCTCATCTGGAAGATGTGGCAAATGTCACAGTATAGTTAGGATACTTACCTATAAGAGCAATTTCTAGGTTGTATTGCTATATACATGACAGATAGTATAGTCACTTTGCCATGCACACCTAATAAAGTGAGATATCAGGCATGGCACTCACCTGCAAGGGGCTTACCATCTAGGGGGAGACAGTTCATAAATACATATGATAGTGTTGGCCAGCATGTGTTAAATACATGTGCTTAAAGGAATTTAGACACACATTCTGTGCCTCTGAATGGCCATACAAAACATGTGAGGCCTATTGCCCTGGTTTTGGAAACTGAAACTTCCTTGGAAATTAGTAGCCTTACAAAGGAATGATGAAGCGACACCCAGAGGTTAAGAAGCACACTTTGTGAGAACTAAATGTATACCATATGTTGCCATGGTTTGTGTTCCATAAGACCATCTGCATTTTCCTTGTCTGCCCATGTTTGCGGAACATTAGCAATAAAATGCAAAAAGATGCAAAAGCTGCTGATCAAGGATCTTTTATAGCTGTTTGAAAGCACGTATAATACAAAAGAAGTAACGTTTAGTTACTACTGTAAGGACCTGTAAAATGAACAATTGAGTCCTAATTACAGACTAAATTAAGAAGGACTTCATTCCAATGTCTAAATTTAGATATATTGCTAATATTGCCTCATATTTTATATAATATTTATGACGAGCTCAAAGCACTTTTTACACATCTTTATTTGGGCATCAGTGTACTGTAACAGTAAATGGCTAATCTTTAGAGGCAGGTATTCCTGCGTTCAAATCTGAACTATTATATTTGAAGTTTTAGGTAATTTTTTAGCTTCCTAGAGCCTACGTCCTTTTAGTATCCTGTAACACATACCTAGCAGATTGTCGTGTGGCTCTAATAAAAATAAGATGTATAAAGTGCCTGGCACACAATAGGTTTCAAAAAATGTACATCTCTACTTTCATTATTTACCTTTCAAATTATTGTCACATAGAGAAGATTCTTAATTTACCTGTCTACAATTGGAAACAGTTTTGGAAAATTTTGGCAGGTGGTATGCATTTTTATTTCAATTCCTTAATATGAATATTGATTATGTATGCATATTTTGTGTGCTCTGGAGTTTGGAATAAAGCTTTCTTCAAATTTTGCAAAACTTTTTTAGATAGAATTTTTGTGACTATGAATTTAGATCTGCTCCTTTCTATAGAATAGAGAGAATTCTTCTTTCTCCCTGATAACTCGAGGACTTTCTTAATGTGGGGGTTACCCAGAGTCTCTGACCTTCAGTCCTCTGTATTCTGGAATGTCAGCATACAAATTGAGCCCTGGCATTAACTCTGTAGTCACTTTGATATTAGATTGATTGTCCTTCTGTTGCATATTTATTGAATACATTTTTTATGCTTCCGTGGGAAGAAAGAAAAAAGTAAACTACTGTTAAAAATGATTTCAAAAAAGTCTATCAACCTATCCAAATTTTTAGCATTTGTGCTACATTGTTTTATATTATATTTACTGGCATTACAGGTTTAAAATGCAATTATTTGTCTTGTGTGCAATATTTTTATTTACTGAAATTCTCACTTGTCAGCAGTTGTGTTTCTTTTAAGGCTTACATAATTTCCATTAAAACTTAGTCTTATGCAATGCTTACTTAAAAGGGTCCAGATCCTCTCTGGGGGAGTTTGGGATCTAGACCTTCTTCCACAACTTTTTAAACAGGTAAAATTATGTGGGAATAACCATCAAAGGAAGCTTTGGAAAGAGAGAGGCAGGTCCCCTGATTTGCCTTGGGGGTCAACGGAAAGTGTGGTAGACAGAATAATAGCACCCCAAAGATGTCCACAACCTGTCACTTGTAAATAGGTTACATGACAAAGGGGAATTAAGGTTGTAGTGGAATTAAGATTGCTAAGTAGCTGACCATAAAATAGGGAAATTATCCTGGATTATTTGGATGGGCCCACCGTAATTACAAGAGTCCTTAAAAGTAGAAGAGGGAGGCCAAAGAGGTGAGTTGCAGAGATGTGACTAAGGAAAAATGCTCTGAAGCTGGAGGAGCTAAGGAATGTAGGTGGCCTCTAGAAGATGAAAAAGGTAAAGCAAGAAATTCACCCTGAGCCTCCAGAAGAAGGAATGCAATCTTGTCTACACCTTAATTTTAGTACAGTGAAACCGGTGTTGGGCTTCTAAGCTACAGAGCTATAAGTTAATCAATTTGTATTGACTTAAGACACTAAGTTTGTGATAATGTGTCGTAGCAGCAATAGAAAACTAATATAGAAAGTTTCTGAACTGTTTATATGTTTAAGAGCCTCTGGTCATTTTTTAGTGGCAGGGAGCATTTTGAGTCTTTTCAATAACAAGAATCCCCCAACACTTAGGGCTGGGATGCCTCGCCATACTCTAGAGTATGCTCTTAGTTAGCCATACAGATTTCCATATGTCATTGAGCAGAGTTCTGCACAAAGCTCTTACTTATTATTATAAAATGAAGCCTATAGAAGACATCTGCAAAATTACATATACTCTTTTATGAAAAGTGAGTCAGCAATAAAAATTCTTGTCTTTTTGAATTCTCCTTGTTCTTATTTCTTGTCATATTTTACTTATTATTATTTACCTTTTTTGTTTTTTAGTATTTAATGCAGCGAAAAGGACTGTTAGTTTCAAGCTCTGAAGTTCTTTGCTAATGCACTGAAAAGGAACAGCCAGAGCAATTGAGCTTGTCTGTCAAGTTGGTCAAGGTGGAGAGTAATGTGGTCTGGGGTTCCCAGAGCCCATTGGACCTTTGACCTTTTCTGTTGAGACTATTGATCTAGGTTAATAGTCAGCACCAGTTGTGCTGTTGAAGGGGTTGTATGCCCGTGTGTGATTTCTCATTGAGTACAAATGAGGCTCTGACTAACTCAGAAGGTAATTGGTTCTTTCTGTAGTTTTCCAAGATCAGGGTGTGGAATTAGAATAGATAGGGCTCTGACAGGCAGGGTGAAGATTTCGTTTCTGGAATGTTTGCAGTTGTATCAGTGACAAAGCAGTGGTGCTGCTCATGGAATCAGGTGGGGTCAAGAATTGCTGGATAACATGATAACTATTGAGTTTAGTGGAGCAGTGAGTTGGGTTTATCCCTGTGCCATCCCCTAAACCCACCCCACCCTAGCCCTATCCACCACCCCTAAGATTCTCGTCTTGCCTAATTGGGTACAGAATGAGATAAATAATAGGGCAGTGGGCTAAATATATGAAGAGGCTTGGTTATGCTCTTTAACAAACTGAAATGTGGGCTAACAGAAGAGGGAGGGAAAGTCTCCCAAATAGCGTCAATTCCTATGACTTACTAGTTCTTCACTATTTAGGGAGTTTTGTTTTTCTACCCACCCTATGGGAAGCTCTCGTGTTTTTATTTTGAGCAACTTCCCACCTCTCCCAGATCATCCTTCTGTCTTCCTTCTTGCTACCAAGTTACTCGTTCTAGAAGCCTAGCTGCACATAACTCATTTTTCATTCACTAAACAGATATTTATTAAATACCTACTATGTCCCTTGGACTTTTTTCCCCTTTCTACTTTAACATGCCAGACTATCCTTTTCTAACTCACCCTTGGAGTCTGACATTGGTCGAGGCAGTGGAGATTGAAAGGGTGAGAAAGATATGGTTGACTTGGGATGGGATCATGAGGCAGGGCAAGTTGCAAGTGTAGAAAGAATAAAGAAAAGGATATAATCAAGTGGGCTAAACTTTGGAGACCCCTACTCATTAAACCCTGTGATGTCCAAGTATTATTTGCTGCAAAATCTACTTTAGTAAAGAATAATCCCTGAAATGATTTGGGATGCTTCTGCTTGCTTCACAAAAGGTACGAACTAGTTTCTCATGGCCCAGTACAAACTTTTAATATATAAAACTAAATCATTTTTTAAACATTCTTTTAAATTTAAGGAGAGAAGCTTGTTTATAATTAATTAAGGTCAAAGTATTCAATAAACACTTGAGCATCAACTCTAGGCCTGGTAGTATGGGAGACAGGGAGGATGATAAAGATGGTTGGGGGAGGTGGGGCATCTTGGAAATATCTGCAGAGCTTGGAAGGGAGAGGTGTGATTTGCACTGGGAAGAAGGCAGGATCTGATATGGGAGACCTCCTGGGGTGTGTGTTCAGGAAATGCACTGACAAAGACCTAATTTCCATTTTGAAAAGACAAATAATACTCAGCAGTATTCAGTGAATACTAGCAGTACTAGTATTAACCTAGTATATCTTAGTACACATAATTATATGATATATATTAGGAAAAATGTTTATCTTCTTTAATCTATTCACAGTTTTTCTTCTTTTCTTACATTTTTCCTCCTTTTTCTTTTGCTTTCTTTTACAGTTTATCTAAATCTTTTCCTAATGCCCTTAAAGTATATCAAAATCTCAACATTTTCTGTTCTCATTTATCGCCCGTGAATTTTCACTTTTTGAGAGCTTATTTGGAGGTTCTAGCAGAAGAACGCAGCGACTTGTATACCCTTGACCGAAGAATGGTCCTCTCCTCTATTGAGGAAAGTCATCCTCTTCGACTGAGTGCACAGCTTTGGGACACATGTGGAGAGGCGGAATAAGGGGACACCCAACTAGCCAGCCAGATCAGCTGAATCAACCCTGGTGATCAATGGGGTGACAGACGTCACAGCCAGATCACCCTCACATCCTGAATTTTCACTTCTTTCTGTGTGTGGTGACAAATAGCCTGGCTTTACCTTCCTGTATTTACTGTTTATTCTTATCTGTTAAGATTCACACATATTGCTGCAAGTCAGTGTAATGCATTTGACTGCTGTGAAATGTTTCACTGAGAGCATGTACCAATTTAGGCATCTATTTTCAAACTGACAGACATTGAGTTATGTACCGGTTTATACAGATGTACATAATGTCATGAGGCTGGTTGTAATCACCAAAATATGAGTAGAGACTAGAAGAGGATCAAGAACTGAGCCCTGCGGTGCTCCATCATGAAGAGGTTGGAGAGAAGAGTAGAAATCAGCCAAAGAAGGCTGACTAGGAACAACCAACAATGTAGGAAGAAAACCAAGAGAGCATCGTGTCCTGGAAGCCAAATAAAAAAAGTCCATCAAGCGAGAGGCATTGGGGACTGAGAACTGAGCATTGAGAACTTAGCATTGTACAGGTCATTAGTGACCTTGATAAAAGCAGTGTAGGTGGAGTGGTGGAGAGTAAAGCCTGATTAGAATCAGATGTAAAATTCTGTAATTACTCTCCACAATTCCAGCTTCTCCCTCCTTGAATCCATCCTGATTATCATGGCTCCTAATTATCTTCCTAAAACCACAGATTTTATGCAGACTGTGTGACTCCCTAGCTTATTTTTCAGGAGCTCCAAACTTCCTAAAGAATTAGGTTGAAATTCTTTATTACGACATTTAATCTGACTTTGTACTTTTTTTTTTTTCTTCACCTTCTGAGGCTGCTCCACCACCTACCCTGTGCTCCTATTGGGAACTACCACCAGTTCTTGAATATTGTACTATTGTCAAACTTCTGTTTCTGCTAGAATGTCTTTCCCTGGGTTCCCCCAGTTATTCTTTATGTTTCAGCTCAAATTTCAATACCTCTGCAGACGCTTTTTAGGCATCCTCAAGCTGAGTTGTCCAGTTCCCCTTTGTGCTATCATAGAATTTTGAGCATATATCTACTAGAGCTTCATTATACTGTAGTGTAACTAGTTATGTGCTTGTGTCCTCCAACCAGAATGTGAGAGCCTTGAGGGCAAGGATCATTACCTAAATTTTTGCAGCATCCCCAGAGTCATATAATAGGGACAGACATACAGTAGGTTTTCTTAAATGCTGGTGGGATAAGACTATGGAAAAAGTATATCTATGATATGTTCTTTTAGATAATTCTAGTGGAGACAAATCTTAGCTCTCTGAGGGTGGTTTTAATTTTGGAACTAGCCGAAGGCTGTTTGACATTAAGTCTGATGAAGAAGCTGGGGAATATAATTTTTTATTACAAATGAAGTATGGGAAAAAATTAAGAGTGGCTGTTTTGTGATGACACATTTTCTTATGTAGTTCATAAAGGGCACTAAAGTTTACTGACACTAATTTGCTTAAGGCAGTTTCAGAGATGAATTCCCAAAAACATTTGAACAGTGAAAGCATTGCTGTACTAAGTGTTTGGTTCTCAGGGTGACTACTTTGAAGGACAAAGTTTACTTGCATCTATAAGTTAAAAAATCAGCATGCTTCTTTTATAATTACATCTTATGTTCTGGAGTGCAGTTTTACAAGCTAAATTTCACATTATTTCCTGTGTATTCAACTTTCTCTTTGTAACTCTATCATTTTCAGTTCTCTCCTTAGTAAGCATTGTCTCCCAATGCAGCAGCATTTGAAAATTTCATTAAAACTGTTTATTTTAAAAATACTATTCATAAGACCATTAATTAAGAACAGATTTAACACCAATTCCAGTGGCCGATTTCTACTCCAAATGGATACATGGCCATTTGTTATGATCTTTTGTTTACTGATTTTCAAGCAGTTTTCAATCTGTGTGACATTGATCAGATCCAAGCCAATTTGGACTAATTTTTCAAGCCAGTTTTCATGAGGCAGTGCATCAAATGCTTTACCAAGTCCAAATGTGTAACATCTGCTCTCCTTTCCCTGATAATTTTACAGCTCTCTCAAGAAGTCAACTACTTTATCAACCGTGGAATGTGTTTTATAAGCCTCCATTATTATTGCCTATGATTCTGTCACCTTTTAGAATTTCCCCTCTCAACTTTATTTGCCAGGTCTTGGTAAAATACTTACTAGTTAAGCATCTGATACAATTATTCTTCTAGTGGTAACGCTTTGTGACCCCAGGTTCACTTGGATTAGATCTATATATAACCTTTTCAGTTATTGTGATTTAAAAGATGCAAGCAGTAAAATCTGTGTTACTCATTTGTGTTCATATCCTGGGAGAGATGTTATTCAGACTTGCCGATTGGTATATGTTTTGAGGTTTGCAGTATTCACTTACCTGCTCTTTGTCATTAGCTGTTTTTTTTCCTAGGTGCATTTTACAGTTTCCCATCTTTACCATATGTTGAATGGATATTATGCTTGCAACAGCATGCCTACAGAACGGTAAGAAGTCTGTGCATGTCTAGTAAGTTGACTCATGTAGCTTTTGGATACAAATTGAAGTTTTTGTTGCTTCTGTCATCTCATTGATATAAGTGAGCTGTGCTTAATAACATTTGTTTCAAGGATTTGGGTAATTTCTATGCACATAAACTGAGAAAAGTTTGCTTTGTAATTAATTTTTGAAGCAAATTCAGGAAGATTCCATGTAAACTGCATTTTTTTATGATTTAGGCCCTGAGGTAATTCTATTTATGATGGAGTTTAGTGAATTAAATAAATTTGAAAATTTTTTATTGATTACCCTTGCACTGGTTAAAATGTAGTGATATTTTATTAACTTTTACACATAAATTACTAAATTAACAAACTGTCTAATGATATAATTGACATATTTGGTAGTCACATAAATTAAAACATTGGTTGTGATTTATCAAGGATTACTCAAGTATTAATTAACTCACAGCTAGAATGCTGCTTTTGACATTCTTAAATTTCCTTTGGTTAATCTTAGATACATTATAGATTAGTCAGCTTCTCCCTCTTTATATAAAATATTTAGCTTTTGAAGTGTTTTGACATATGGTAAACTTCAATAAGAAGGCAGACATTTTCAGTTTTGAGAAATGTAAATATATCATTCTGTAAGAAATTCCAAAATGTTGGCTATGGGACAATGGAAACCACATGTACTTTTCCTGCAAATCTCAATATACAAGTAACTGCTTTCAACACATCTTTTCTGTCTCCAGTTTTAATATTAACTACTTGATTAAATGTTAAATGGAGCAAAAGCCATTTATGTCAGGCGTCACCAATATTCATATTGTTTTTAATGATGGAAAACATTTAGTTTTGAATACTTACCACTCCTTTGTGGCTCAGTGGTAATTAACTAGTATTGAGAATATCACCTATTTATAATCTGAAATTCTAGAGTTGGAGATTCATTGGCTGAGTAAAAGCTAAGATGTTTTGTTTTGTTTTTAATTACTAAATGGCAACTTTACATTCTCTCTGTTAGAGCCATAATTTAGAATATTAACTTTGTAAATATGTTTAAAACTGATTTTACGAAAATCAAGGTTAGAATTTTTCTGTTTTCAATGTTATGCTTGTAGATATTATGAATGTTCTGTTCATTAAGTTGTAACTGTCCATTAATGGGCACAGTACTGGTATTTCTATAAATACAAGAAACTGCCAACATTTTGAATGTAAATGGGAGTAATCACATGTCCTTTTAAGCTTAAATTTTAATTTCACCTAAAAGATAAATCTGATTCAAAAAAGCTATTTCTTAGCATAAATGATTTAAACTTAGTTGGATATAGCTTAGCAATGAATGTATATGCCTTTGGAATCAATGGTTCTAAGTCCAGAAATGGCGTTTGTGAGAGGTCAAACAGAGAGACTCACAGCGTAAACATGTTTAGGGTTTGCTTTCTCTGCATAAATATTTTAAATGATGCATCGAGATATATCAAACAAAGAAGAGCACATTATTATTTCTGTATTAGTAAAATCAGAAGTCTGCATTTTGCTTTTTATAAGTGGCAATTTTGTTTCTCAAGATGCCAATCATACACATGAAAGTTTTTTAAAAGGTAAATTTTCTGCATCGTTCCAAGTTTCTCAATTTATATCTAAATTTCTATTGCTCTGTTGTTATTTACAGATATTCATATGTGTTGTTTAAAATTTTTCTTTCTTCTAAATTCATGAATTATTCGCATAAATCTGGAAATACTATTAAGCCTACATACATTCCCATGTTAACATACAACTTTTGTATTTCCAAGATTTTAGAATTTTTTTGTCATTAATTATGAGCTAAGGCATATTGAAATATGCATTATACAAACATTGTGAACAGATGTGGTCAAATGGGAAACTGTAATATGGGGTAAGAGCTTTCTGATTTTTAAGTAGAAAATAAGTAAAACTGTGTCACAAAAATGTTTGCATCTTTATAACGTAAAACATGGGCAATCTTGAGGTAAAATAATACCTAATTTTATGCATTTTATTGAAAAAATTGGAGGATTCTTTCTAGACGCTGAATGAACAAGGACTTTGTTCTAATTACTTGACCAGGCAAATTTACCCACTGTTGGATTATGCTCAATCAAAATGTTTTTCTAGGGTCCAGACAAAATGTATCCTCTTTTTAGTTGATATTAGTTGATTACTGTTTTTCTTAATATCTTCATACAATATGAGTAATTTGTTTACTTCTGTTCTTATTGCTTTCAGCTATTTATCCATGGCAGTAGCAGGGGGTGGGAGATGGAGGTGGGATTGTGATGTAAAATGAGGATGACATTTTTGTGTTTTGACTAGAATAACTGGGAACTTTTTGCCTTCATTCTTTTCAAAGCATAAGTTTTGTCAAGATGTCAGCTCCAGTCACATCACTGAAGAAATCAGCTTGAAAGTGATTGAAACTTTACTCTTACTAGATTTTTATATGATGTATGTTGCTGCATAAAGTTAGGTGGTATCTGTGTGTTAGAAGATTCAAGGTGTTGATCAAGTCTGAGAAATACATTTCTAAATAGAATATGGAAAATAAAAATTACAGTAAATTTCAGGCTACCTTTTAAAGACAGACTCATATTATGTGGTTATTGTTTACTGATTGCCATACTAATCTTTATATCATTCATTTGTCATTTAAAAATATATTGCAAAATTCTTAATTATTTGATTTTAAACTAGTAACTTTGTGAATAATTATTCTTTCTGTCCTAGGTAAAATACATATCCAAATCGAATTGATTGAAATACAGGGAAATGAAAGCTCAGTTTTTCTCTCTGGAGTTTTAATTTCTTTTATTACATCTAAGCAGTTGTTGTAAATATAAAACTCTTTTCTTTAGTACCCCTCAGAGGGTAGGGGAAGGAAAAATAAAGGAAGGGCCAGCCTTCTTCTTCTTGTGCACTCCCTTTAACTTGATAATAATGAGTCTTTGAGTGAAAGTATGACTGGAGCAAAATTTCTTAATTTTCAATTTAGGAGCCTCTGGGGGGTCATGTGAAGGTTGCCAGGAGGAGGTGATGGCCATGTTCATTGGCATGCCATTCTCACGCTCACCTATGCTTATTGTTTCCTCCTTAGGCCACCTGCACAAGTATAAGAATGGAAGAGGCAGATGGGCAGAGGGCAATACAGAAGCAAGATAACTCCACAGTGACATTTGCGAAATGATGAGAAACATTTGTAAAATGAACCTGCAGCTATCCTGTTCATAAGGGACAGATTGTGGTACCATGCACTTTTACAAATTTAGTAAATAGTGTTTGTTACTTTTGCTTGCTGGCTTCAAGTTTTCCCCTGCAATATGCAATACTAGAGTGGAGTAAATTTATAAAGACAAAATTTTATTTCCACTTTAATCAAGTCTCTTGAGTTAAAGTGTGTAAAAGAGTAGCCAATTACCTAGTTTGCATGCCTGTGGTATTTCCATGTTCTACTAATATGGTAATGACTCTGAATATTGATTAGGTTGTTTTAAATCTATGAAAGAATTGTGTGCCCTCCTCATAGTCTTAAATTGTAAGGAAAATTTAAAAACTTTAGAAGTATTGAAATTAAATTAGTTTTCCTAAGATGTTTATAGATATGTGTATCTTTTTTTTTATTTTTTAATTTTTTTATTTTTAATTTATTTTTTTTAGATATGTGTATCTTTAAATGCACCTGAGATGACTTTAGTCCATTAAGTTCTAGAAAACTTAGGAGTGATTTTTAAAATACTTTCTCTGAAGCATATAGTTGATAATGGTACACTTCATTAGTTGTAAAATTATAAAGATCTCTCCAGTCAGCAAACTTCACCCTATTTCCATTTGTAATTGAATTACATTTCTCTCACTAAATGATCAGCAGGCAAAATATACACAACGATACAGAGAGAGTTATATATGTGCATGTATCTGTATAGGTAGATAGAAAGCATGAAAGAAAAGGTAAAATTCAAATAAATCAAGGGTATGCAGTTCAGTTATTGACCCTGCTTATCATTAGGTCATGCTCAGGCCTTTCCCAGGGGAATTAGTAACACACCTAAGAGCAGAATGGGCCCTGTTATTAACCTGCAGAAATGGGGAATGCTACAGAGCTGTAGATTTACCCAGGGACAGGAACAGTTCTAGTCATTTGGGTATCCTGTGCAGCCTGGTGGGAAAGATGGTGCCTCCAGCTCAAATTGCTGCCCCATGGTCCTGACCAAATCACTCTTCTCTTACTCTTGTCTTGAAACTCAAGTTTGGAGTATTTACATATTCACAGGAGTGTGGTGAAAAATAACTAACAGAGCTGGTGCATGGCATACACGCAGCACTCCTATTTCTGATGTAATGCTCTATGACATCCTTTTCTGAAGTGTTCCGAATATCAGCTATTTAGATTTTGGCAATTATTTATAAAACTCCTAGGGGACATTGTTTAGGTTTTTCTGGGGACTCAGACAGCAGTACTCTTCTCTCTCTCTCTTTCTCTCCTCTCTTCCCTTCCATCTCCTCACCCTCCATCCATTCCTTCCTCCCTCATATATGTCACTATTTTAAGAGCGTTTTTATTTTGGTGGCATAATTTTGGATATAATAGTAGGTGAAGAGTACCAACATTTTCCTTCTGAGTTTTAGTAAAGATTTTTAAAACTTTAAAGTTAAGATTGCAGTCCAAAAGTATACAGCATTGATTCATGTGAGAACTGGAAGGGATCTTAGCAAATATCTAGCCCAGTACCTTCCATTTCCTAAGAAATGATGATTGACCCAGGCAGATTTGCCTAAGTTGTAGAAATGCAGTGTGAGTCCAAGAACAGTGCTATAATTAATGTTCTTATAGCCATATTTTTCTGTGAACCTTTGATTCATTTCTTATGCTAGAACCATAGAAGGCGTTTTGCTGGATCAAAGGCTGCGCTTGTTTATACTCCCACCAGCTTTGTAGGAGAGAGTCTATTTCTCTGTAAATCTTACCAACATTGAATTCTATAATGCAATATATGTATTTATTTGAAAAGTCATCTCATTACTGTTTAGTTTGTATTTCTTTACTTTCTAGTGAGGACAAACACTTCCCAAGGTTTTGTGAACTACTTATTATTTGTCTGTTGTGAATTGCCTTTCTGTGTATTTGCCAATTTTTCAATTCAAATATTCACCATTATGTATTAAAAATATTAACTCTTTTTTTCTCATATGTGTGGCATTTTCCTTGGTAATTTGCATTTTACCTTTCAATTTTCTACACATTCATACAAATTCTTTTTGTGTGTATAGAAGTTTTGAAGTTTTAGGTGGCCAGTTATATCAATATTTTACTTTTTGGTTATTGCTGTTTTTAAAATTATGCTTAGAAAATCCTTTTTACTGAAACATTTTGCAACTATTTATTTATATTTTATCCTAATACTTTTGTCATTTATTTACTATATTTGGAGTTCATTTTTATGTAAAATGTGAGGTAAAATCCAACTTAATTTTTTTCCAACAACCACTTACTATATAGACTTTGCCATATACTATCTTTGTCATATACTAAATTTTTGATTTCTATTTTTGTGTAGTTAAATGCATCATTCTTTTTCTTTATGGTTTTTATCTTAATGCCATATTTTATAAAGGCTTTCTATCTCAAGAGTATATATGTGTGTGTATAAACACAAACACACACATCTCTATGTATTTTTCTGGTACATTTATGGTTCCATTTTTAATATTAACATCGTTAGTTTATCTAAAATATATTTTGGTGTATTGAAACAAAGATTTAATTTTTCCTTAGATGGTCAGTTGTATCAACAGAATTTATCAAACAATTTATATTTTGTCATTGATTTTAAATGTTACTTTATCACATAAAATCTTACAGCTATTTGGAGTTATTTCTGGATTTTCTGTTCTATTCCATTTACCTTTCCGTTTATTCTTTCTATCCCATACTATTAAAATTATAGTAGCTTTTTAATACACTTAAAATCTCTTATAATTTTTCTTAAATTTTTCAGCTTTTGGAGTGTAAATTGGTATTGCATTATCCTTTAATTTACATTTCTCTGTTTAGTAGTAATTTTGAGTATATTTTTATGCTTATTGACCATTTGGATTTGCTTCTCTGTGAATTTCCTAGATATATTCTATACACATTTTTCTCTTAAGTTATGCTTCTTCTATAACATATATAAATATTAACACTTTATCTGTCATCTGCATTGCAAATAGTTTTGCACCTCTATTATTATTTATGGTATCTTTTACTATATGCAAGTCTTGAAATAAAAACAATTGATTAATAGATTTTTAAATAGATTCTAGGTTTCCTGTCTTCGTTATTAAGGATCCACTAGCTGTCCTTACAGTCTCTTATATTCTTTTGTATAAAATTTGTTATTTTAAATTTTACACTTAGGACTTTATCTAAATTAATTTCTTGTACATGGTATAAGATAAAGATTGAACTTTAGTTTTTTTGGATGAGCAGCCTATCGCACTAACACTATTTATTAAATAAGCTATTTTTTATGAATGGAAATACTGCTTTTATCATATATCACATTATTACATATTCAGACTGCCCCTGACTTATGATGTTTTGACTTTATGATTTTTCAACTTTACGATCGTGCAAAAGCAATATGCATTCAGTAGAAACCGTCCTGAGTACCAGTACAATCATTGTCATTTACTTTCAATATAGTACTCAGTAAATTGCATGAAATATTCAACACTTTATTATAAAATAGCTTTGTGTTAGATGATTTTGACCAACTGTAGGCTAATGTAAATGTTCTGAGCACATTTAAGGTAGGCTAGGCTAAGCTATGATGTTTGGTAGAAGTAGAGTATTAAACACATTTTCAACTTACAATATTTTCAGCTTATGGTGGGTTTATTGGGATGTAATCCTATCATAAATTGAGGAGCATCTGTATTTAATTTACTTCTGGAGTCTGTATTTTGTCCCATTGATCAGTTTGTCTTCTCCTATGCCTATATTATACCACACTATATATAATACAACACAATATTTTGACAAATACTGTAGTTATTTGACTGCAGAAAGGCATTCTCAAACATGTAAGCATTAAGGAAATATACCTTTCGGTTCTCAAGATCTTTTAAGTCCTTGAAAAAAAATTTGAAAAATTCATGCAACAAAGAGATGAGTAAAGAAAATAAATTAGAAAATGGGGGAGTCACGTCATAAAAGAACTAATGGGGAGCATTAAATTGATTAAAATAAAGGAGACCCCATCCCGGAGATGCCTGCTGTGCAGACCCTCAGGCTCCGAGGCAGCAACAGGCAGCTGAGTGTCAGCAACACTCCCTGCCACTGCTGTAGACACCAGGGTGGAATGAGTGGACTGTGAAAGCCTCTGCCACAATGACTAAACACCCATGAAGAGATACTAGATATATGAAAAACCAAGAAAGTATGACACCACCAAAGGAATGTAATAATTTTCAAGTACTAGATCCTTTAGAACAGGAAGTCCTTGAAATGACTGACAAGGAATTTTAAGCAACAGTTCTAAGGAAACTAAATGAGATACAAGAAGACTCAGTTAGACAACACAAGGAAATGAGAAAAAGTATACAGGACTTTTGAAAGAGGAAATGTACAAAGAAATCAATGCCCTGAAAAAGAATGTAGCAGAGCTTGTGTAGCTGAAGGATTCATTCAATGAAATAAAAAACACAGCAAAGAACTTAAACAGCAGAATAGAACAAGCAGAAAAGAGAATTTCTGACCTCGAAGATGGCCTGTTTGAAATAACACAGGCAAACCAAAAAAAAAAAAAAAAAAAAAGATAAAAATTGAAGACAATCGAAGAGAGATAATAGACAACCTTAAGCATTCAAATATCTGAATCATAGGTATTCCAGAAGGGGAGGAAAAAGGAAGTGACATTGAAAACATATTCAACAAATTAATAGCAGAAAACTTGCCAGGTACAGGGAGAAATACAGATCTTCAGATTCAGGACGCTCAAAGATCCCCAAACATATTCAGCCCCAAAAGATCCTCTCCAAGATATGTTATGGTCAAATTGGCAAACCTAAGACAAAGAGAGAATCTTAAAAACTGCAAGAGAGAAACACTAAGTCACCTATAAGGGAGCCCCTATCAGATTAACATCAGTCTTTTCATCAGAAACCTTAAAAGTCAGAAGAGGATGGGATGATATATTCAAAATACTAAAAGACAAAAATTGATAGCCAAGAATGCATTACCCAGCAAGGCTATCCTTCTGAAATGAAGGACAAATAGTATATTTCCCAGAAAAACAAAAATTGTGGGAGCTCATTACCACATGACCAGCCTGACAAGAAGTTCTCAAGGGAGTACTGGGTCTGGTACCTGAAAAACAACCATCACTACCATTAATACTCAAGAAAAAACAAAACCCACCAGCAAAATAAAAATGCTAACAATAAAGAGAAACAAAAGTTTATCTAGCATCCCAAGAAACCAACAAACACAGAAGACAAACAATAAGTCAGAAAGAAAGGAACAAAAGATATTTAAAACATCCAAACAAAAATAAATAAAATGCCAGGAGTAAATCAACACCTTTCAATAACAACTCTTAATTTTAAGGGATTAAAGTCCCCACTCAAAAGACAAACTGACTGAATGGATTAAAGATGGACCCAACAATATGCTGCCTTCAAGAGACTCACCTCACCTGTAAAGACACACATAGACTATGAATGAAAGGATGAAAAAAGATATACCACACAAATAGAAATGAAAAATGAGCTGCAGTAGCTATTCTTATATCAAATAAAATAGACTTAAAATGAAAAATCATAAAAAAAGATAAAGAAGGCCACTGTACGATGACAAAAGGATCTATCCAACAAGGAAACATAACAATCATAAATAAATATTCACCCAACCTTGCAGCAGCCAGATATATAAAGCAAATGCTATTAGACATAAAGAAAGAGATAGACACTAATACTGTAATAGTAGGGGACATGAATGCCCCACTCTCAACATTGGACAGACATCTAGGCAAAGAATCAACAGAGAAACACAAGATCTAAACAGCGTTTTAGACCAGTTGGACTTGGCAGACATCTACAGAACATTTCATCCAAGAACCTCAGAATATTCATTCTTCTCATCAGCACATGGAACATTCTCCAGGATAGATCACATGTTAGGTCACAAATCAAGTCTCAAGAAATACAAAAAAATTGGAATTATTCCATGCAATTTTGCAGACATCAATGGATTAAAACTAGAAATCAGTGATAAACTTGTATAGTGGAAACTATACAAATACATGGAAATTAAACAACATTCTACTTAATGGCATATGGTTCCAAGAAGAAATTAAACAAGGAATCAAAAAATTTATTGAAAATAATGGAAATAATGACACATCATACCAAAACCTGTGGGATACTGAAAAAGCAGTACTAAGGGGGAAATTTATTGCATTAAATGCTCACCTCAGAAGAATGGAAAGATGGCAAGTAAACAACCTAACACTTCACTTTAAAGAACTTGGAAAACAAGAACAATCCACATCCAAAGTTAATAGAAAGAAAGAAATAATTAAGATTAGAGCAGGACTAAATGAAATAGAAACCCCCCAAAATGATACAAAAGATCAATGAAACAAAAAGTTGGTTTTTTGAGAAGAGAAATAAAATTGACAAGCCATAGAAAGGCTAGCTGAAAAAAGAAGAGAGAACACACAAATAACAAAAATTAGATTTCAAAAAGGAGATATTATGACTGATATCCCAGCAATACAAAGAATCATTAGAGATTACTATAAACAACTATACACTAATAAATTTGAAAATATGGAGGAAATGGGTAAATTTCTGGACACACACAAACTACCAAGACCGAGCCAAGAAGACATAGAAAATCTGAACAGACCAATAACAATCAAAGAGATTAAAGCTGTAATCAACAGTCTCCCAACAAAGGAAAGCACAGAAATGGATGGCTTCACTGCAGAATTCTACCAAACCTTTAAAGAAAAGTTAATAACAATTCTCTGCTAACTATTCCAAAAAATTGAAACAGAGGACATTGTCCCCAACTCATTCCATGAGGCAAACATCACCCTGTTACCAAAACCAGACAAAGATACAAAAAAAAAAAAAAAAAAAGAAAGAAAGAAAGAAAGAAAGAAAAGAAAACTGGAGGCCAATATCTTTGATGAACATAGATGCAAAAATCTTCAATAAAATACTAGAAAATAGAATACAGCAACACATACATAAAATTATGCACCAAGATCAAGTGGGATTCATCGTAGAGATTCAAGGTTGGTTCAACATGCACAAATCAATAAATGTGATACACCTCATCAACAAAATCAAAGACAAAAACCATATGATTATCTCTGTAGATGGCTGAAAAAGCATTTGAGAAAATTCAACATTTGTTCATGATAAAGATCCTCTATAAGTTGGGTATAGAAGGAAAGTATCTCAACAAAATTAAAGCCGTAAATGACAAACCTACTGCCAATATCATCCTGACTTATCATTGAGAACAGGAACAAGACAAGGATGTCCACTCTTGCCACTCTTATTCAACATAGTGTTGGAAGTACTGGCCAGAGCAATCAGGGAAGAGAAGGAACTAAACGGCATCCAGATTGGAAAAGATGAAGTCAATCTTTCCCTGTTTGCAGATGATATGATCCTATATAGAACAGCCTAAAGACTACAAAAAAATTCTTAGAGTTAACAAATGATTTCAGCAAAGTTGCAGGATACAAAATCAACATGCAAAAATCAGTAGCATTTGTATACTCCAACAATGAAGTAGCAGAAAAGAAATCAAGAAAGCTATCCCATTTACAATAGTCACCAAAAAATTTAAAATACCTTGGAATAAAGTTAACCAAACATGTGAAAAATCTCTATGACAAGAACTACAAACCACTGTTGAGAGAAATTAAAGAGGACACCAGAGGTGGAAAGATATCATCTGTTCTTGGATTGGAAGAATTAACATTATGAAAATGTCCATACTACACAAAGTGATCTACAGATTTGACACAATCTCCATCAAAATTCCAATGACATTCTTGTCAGAAATGGAAAAAACGATTTCTCACTTTCATATGGAATAACAAAGACCTGAATAGCCAAAGCAATCCTGAGCAAAAAATAAATAAATAATAGATAAAGCCAGAGGCATAACACTACCTGACTTTAAACTATACTACAAAACTATAGTAACCAAAACAGCAAAGTACTGGCATAAAAACAGACAAATGGACCAAAGGAACAGAATAGAGAATCCAGAAATCAACCCATACACCTACAGCCATCTGATCTTTGACAAAGGCACCAAGACTACACACTGGGGAAGAGACTGCCTCTTCAGTAAATGGTGCTGGGAATATTGGACATTCATATGTAGGAGAATGAAAGTAGTCCCATACCTCTCACCATATACCAAAAAGAATTAAATATACATCCTGAAACAGTAAAACTCCTTAAAGAAAACATAAGGGAAACACTTCAGGGAGTAGTAGGATTGGGTATGGACTTTATGAATATGACCCCAAAAGCACAGGCAACCAAAGGAAAAATCAACAAATGGTACTATATCAAACTAAAAAACTTCTACACAGCAAAAACAAAACAAAACAAAACAAAAACAAAAACAAAAAACCAATTAACAGAGCAAAAAGACAGCCAACAGAGTGGGAGAAAATATTTGCAAAATATACATCTGACAAAGGATTAATATCTACAATATACAAAGAACTCAAGCAACTTAACAGCAAAAAACACAAGTAACTCAATTAAAAAATGGGCCAAGAGCTATACAGGCATTTCTTAAAGGAAGATATACGAATGGCCAACAGACACATGAAAAAATGCTCAGCATCACTCAGCATGGTGAAATGCAAATCAAAACCACTTTGAAACACCATCTCATTCCAGTTAGGATGGCTAATAGTCAAAGACTGAGAATGATAAATGCTGGCGAGGATGTGGAGAAAAAGGAATCTTCTTACACTGTTGGTGGGACTGCAAAATGGTACACCCTTTATGGAAAATGGTATGGAGGTTCCTCACACAATTACAGATAGATCTACCATATGACCCAGCTATTCCTCTCCTGGGCATGTACACAGAGGAATGGAAATCATCATGTTGAAGGGACACCTGTACTCCCATGTTTATTGCAGTGCTATTTACAATAGCCAAGAGCTGGCACCAGTGTAAATGCCCATCATGGGATGAGTGGATAAGGAGAATGTGGTGTATCTATACAATGGAGTACTACTCTGCTATATAAAAAAGGAAATACTACACTTTGCAGCAACATGGATGGACTTAGTTAAGTGAAACAAGCCAGGCAGAGAAAGAGAAATACTGCATGTTATCACTTACTTGTGGGAGCTAATAAAAATAGATAAATAAATAAATATACAAACAAATGCAGGGGGGAGAAGACACAACAATCACAATTCCTTGAACTTGATAAGACAAATGAACAGATATGATGTTGATGGTAGCAGGGGAGAGGAGGGGGAAAAGGAGGAATTGGTAAAGGGACATGAAAATCAACTACATTTTATATTGGTAAATTAAAAAATACAGAAAAATTTCTTTAAAATAAAGATTCTATGATCAAACAACTGCATGAAATATGTTGCAAACCATACGTATATAAATATTATTAATATTGACAATGTAAAAAGGAAAAAAATAAAATCAGCTGGTGGCTATTTAGTAATTTGACAATAGATATCAAAACTTAAAATGCATATAACCTTTGGTCCAGCACTTCTACTCACTGTTCAAAGGTGTAATAACAAAGGACTGGAAACAACTCAACACTTCATTGATGGGGAGCTGATTAAATAAGTATGGTTATATGGAACAATATCTAAAAAAATTAAGTGCCAAAAGCAGGGTACAAAGCATTGTGTACAACACGATTCCATGTATGTTAACAAAGTTATTCATACACACACTTGTTTGTATTTGCATGGAAAATGTCAGCAGAAAAAAGCTAGGCACACTCACTGTTCTCATGGAGTTTGTAGGCTAGCAGGAAAGATATACATGGGATGAGTACTTCCAAATTTATTGAGTGTACAGAATTGTAGGTTCTGTGGGAATACAGTAAGTATATGATAGGTAGATTTAACCAGGGGTAGGAGGTTAGAAAAGGCTTTTGGGGAAGAGTGATATTTTAATTGAAACATAAAGGATATTCAGGAGTAAGATAAATGAAGGATTGGGAGTGAGGTTGTGGGAGGGGAACATTCCAGGTAACAAATTATAATTATGAAGGCTGTTGGTGGGGGCGAGAGGGTGGGAGGGGAATTCTATATTACAGAAAGAGGGTCAATATGGCTGGAGCATAGAAAGCCGAGGTGGGGAGGGGATAGAAAAAGAGTACAGATGAAGCAGGAAATGTAGGCAGAATTGTTGGACCACAAGGCCATGGACAGTGGAGAGTCACTGAAGGATTTTAATCTGTTAGGATAGGGAAGTGGGGTAAAAGCCTCATTAGGTATGTTTTGAAATATCTCTCTGTTTTGTGTTGAATGGAAAGGAAAAGAAAAAGAGCAGGTGAAGAGGCTATTGCAGAAGTCCAGGTGGGCAGATAAATATATGGGTCAGTCTGAAACTCAGAAGACAGGTCTGGGCTTGAGATAAAGGTTTGTGGTTGGTGATGTACAGTTGTACCTGAAGTCATGGAGTGCATGAGATTGCATTATAAGAGCAAGGAATGCAAGGAGAAGAGAACCTGGGGAAAGCCCAAGGAGCACTCATATTTAGTGGTCAGGAAGAACAGGAGGATCCCAGAAAATAGAACTGAAAAAAGAAGACAAAGATATAGGAATAAGCTCGATATGTGGTTTCTTGGGCAGTAAGGAAAAGTTTCTTAAGGCGACAGTAGTCACCTGCGTCAGTGTGGCTAAGAGGTCAAGTTCTGAGGAGGCCTGAGACATGTCTACTGGGTTTGGTTATAAGAAAGCCTTTTGTGATATGTGAAAACACCACCAGGGGAGAGGTGGAGGCAAAATCCAAGCTAGGCATAGGTTGAAGGTAAATGGGACGTGAGGATACAGAGCTGAGGTTAATACTTTTGGGGAGTCTGGCTGCAAAGTGAAGGAAAGAGGCTGACCAGAAACCTGAAGGCATGTACGTCCTAGAAGGTTTTTAATTTTTATTTTAAAAAACACTGATAGGAAGGCTCCAGTAAAGAGAGAGAGGTTGGAAATATGAGAGAGGGGGTTAGCCGTTAGTCATTTTTGTCAAGATTCCTGAGAAGGCTGGGGAGGGTAGAGGTGAAACTGGGACACAGGGAGAGGGACGCTTACTCCATGTTAACAGGCAGGAAACAGGAGAGGAGTAGGTGCAGATAGATACAAGTGAGCACGTCGATGTGATGGCAAGATGCTCAGGTAACTTCCACCTGCTGGGAGTAGGAGGTGAGGAAGCAGGGTGCTGGGTCAGCCATCTGAGAAGCAGAAGGCAGCCTGCACAGTTGTGGGTGTAGGAGAGGGAGACGAATGGAAACTCAGCACTTGCCAGAGAGCCTCACTCTTCTTCTTTATGCCGTGAGGCAAACTCTTAAGGTTTGGGTATTCCTGTAATTTGATTTAATTTAGGAAAATCCAGGTGGGGGTGTCTGTAAACATTTAGTATATAGAACATCTCTAGTGTAAACTTTTAATAGTCACATTAAAAAATGGAACAGAACTTTGTAGAATAGACTGGCCCTACTCTACCATGGTGTAAACAAAAAGTCAATGTCCACTAAAAAAAAATCTAGAAAAATGTGGATATACCCATATACTTCTTAAGCAAATGAGATATACAAAATTCAGACATGCAAACTAAATACATTAGAGTTTTTTCTTCTATATTATTACTAAAGAATTTTTTGAGAGAGAGAGGTGTTGGGCTGGTGGGAAAAGACCACGGAGTTTGGAGTTAGATAGACTTGGTTTAAATATAGCTTCGCAGAGTATCAAATGACCACATGCCAGGCATTATCATGGGGCTTCAGTTTTCTCATCTTTTTAATAATGAAATCCACCTGAATTGGGCTGTTGTGAGACTTA
The DNA here is from genome assembly GCF_027409185.1 of Cynocephalus volans. Classification (NCBI taxonomy): domain Eukaryota; kingdom Metazoa; phylum Chordata; class Mammalia; order Dermoptera; family Cynocephalidae; genus Cynocephalus; species Cynocephalus volans. The sequence continues at coordinate 83,851,285 of NC_084460.1, read as the reverse complement.
AGTGAGGTGACATATGTAAAATATCTGGGATAATGCAGGTGCAAATTTAGTGCTCAGTTAGAGGGGAGTCCTTTTACTTATTCTTTTACAGGATTTGCAAGAGTGATTTACAGGGTTTCCATGAATGATCTCTCCTGGCTTATTCAATCAAGTCATGAACATCTATTAAACACCTACTAATTACTCAGTGCCTAGTTCTGTGCTAGGAGCTGTGGAAACAAATAAGAATACACCATAGTTTTTGCCCCAGAGCTCATCATGCTGCACTTAAAATATATTTTCATATAAGAGTTTTATAAACACGTACTTCTAGAGTCTGTTAATTCCTTAAATGAATTTAATATTTTAGCCCAGTGGCTAGTATATCTGAGCCACTTAATACATCTTATTTTCCTCTCCTCTTCTTTCAATGTGAGATATAGGCAATGCCAGCTTTACGATCAATTGATGTAAAAAAATCTGATGTACAAATTCAGAATTACAAATAGCTTATGATAAGTCTGTAAGAAAATCATTGAAAGCATGACCATCTTAGGGGAGCTGACCCTTGAGCACAGCCTTCCAAGGTAGGTTGCCTGTTTTGGTCTAAATAGCATCCCTGGTATGGTCTAAAAGTTCCATATCTTTTTGTGACCCGGCCTGTGTTTTCTTTGGTTTTGCCTCAGGGATATCCCTTCCATTTCTGAAAGATGAATTTCTGACACTTATATCTGGTTTAGATTTCTCAAGTTCCTTGAAACAATTTTTTCTTTCTTACTAAAATTCACAATTTGATGTCTAGTCTTTCTTCTGGCTCAATAATAGGAATTGTATTCTCTGGAGTCTGTAATAGGTCACTGCCTTACAGTTTGATGCTGTAACTTTAGCACTTCCTATGCTATTCATTCTTTCAATGAACTCCAGTTTTTTTGTTTATTTTATGAAATTAAAAAAATTTGTGTGAATGTATTTTCATTAAAACACACAAATTCAGAGCATAAGATGTAAAATACCTCACTTTTTTTCCCCTCATACCTTCCATTTCCGCTAACACTATTAACACTGTTTTCTCAGATTGTTATTCTGTCATACAGATAAATATTTATATGAAATATGTGATTTATATACATATATTTTAACAAAAATCAGATTATAGGATTATAAATTTTTCCACAACTGACTTTTCTTAACTTAGTAGATGTTGGAGCTACTTGACATGGTACAGTTAGATCTATCTCATTTTCATTAACAGCTGCGCAGAATCTTGGATTATGCATAAAACATGATTTATACAACTAGCCTCCTGTTGATATCCGAAGCCAAACTCCTGAGTTTTTCCCCAAACCTGATCCTCTCATATTCTTCTCTATTTCAGTTAATGGCAAGTCTTCCAGTTGTTCAGGCTGAAAATCTTGTAGTCATCTATTACTCTCCCCTTTTTCCTTGTCTTTTAGCATTTATCATTTGACATGTATTTCTTTATTGGTTTATTTATTACCTATCACCTCCTCACAGATATATAAACTTCATGTCAACAGGTCAAGAACGAAGAGATGGTAACAGTGAAAAGGACAAAGGGCAACAGATAAATCTACTGAAAGAAAAGAAAGGTGTGTGTGTGTGTGTGTGTGTGTGTGTGTGTGTGAGAGAGAGAGAGAGAGAGAGAGAGAGAGAGAGAGAGAGAGAGAGACCTTGGCACCAACCCTGGTCTCTCTATAACTCTGGCAGGAATTCAGGTCTTTGCTCCTTAATCATCTAGTTCCCCCATCTCTCCCAGTGTCTGTTCTGGAGTCTTTTACCACTCTGTCATCTGTTCAGACACCAAATCTTATCAATTTTTCTAAAAATATTGTGGCATACATCCACTTCTCTTTAATGCCACTGCCATCACCCTATTCTAAGATGTTATCAACATTGCCCAAGACTATTGCTATAGCCTCTTGATGGCCTCTCTCATCTACTGTGCCCTGCCCTCTGCTCTCTCTTCCCATATTCTCCACTCTGCACTCAGTGTGATCTTTTCACAATGCACAGCTTAAAACCTTTTAGTGGCTTCCCCCTGACCATGCACATGAGTCAAATTCATGATCTCTTACATTGCCTGCAAGGCTCTGCCTATCTTTCCAGCCTCATTATATACCATTCACTCCCTTCCTGTACTTCATCACGCTGATTTTCTGACAGTTCCTGTCTCAGGGCCTTTGCACAGCCAATTTCCCTGACAGGATTGCTCTTTTTCTCCACTCTTCACCTTCCATCATTCAGGCCCCATCTTATTCTTCTTGGAAATGCCTTCCATGATTCCGCAGACCATACTCTGGACTTCTCCTGTGTAACATTCATCGTACTTGTACTTGGTTAATATCTATCTTCCTAGTGAGACTGTATGCTCCCTGAGAGCAGGGGCCATGACTAGCTTTGTCAGTGCCAGGCACGCATTGGATTCTCAACAAATATTTGCTGAATAGGTGAATGCAGTCTAAACTTTGGGAGAGTGAAAATTGTCTGAAATTACTGCCTTGGCCTTGGTTCAAGAAGTGATGATTTGGCATCAACTTGTATGGATGAGACACAACAAAGCAACAGAACAAGAAAACCTGGTAGGACCAGAGCAAGACCTTTATTTATAGTCCTTTCTAGATCAGGTTTTACCAATGCCCTAGTGAGGTGAGATTAAGACCAGAACCACACTATGGTTAAGTAAGAGTCACTCTCCACCTATTGCATATACCGGTACAATTTAATTTTATATATGTGTGTATATATATATATACACATATATATATACACACATATATATATTTTTTGGAAGTACCCTTGTGTGTGTGTATAATGTATTTAATTAATTGTTTAGAAATTAACTATTAAGAAATTAACTTTTTAGAAAGTTGAATGAGTTTCAGTTCATAGCACAATCTTACTTATCAGATAATCCCTTTACTGTCCTTATTAAAGATCAGGTTAAAAAAATGCCTTGAGTTAGTCTTAAGGGCAGATACTTGACTTAGTCTCAACTCACTTTTTTTCTTTAGTAGCTTCATCTGGAATAATTTAAACCCCACTGACGCTTCCTACAGTCAAATCATAAAATCAGCCAACTCTCTGGAGAAATAATGAAAACAAACAATTCTATTCTTAATTTAACAGTTTCCATCTTATAAATTTGAACAATTGAAGCTAAAAAGATACAGGGCTTTGTAAAAGTTTTGAGTGATAGAAGATAGAATATGATCTCATATAATTACAGCATTGTTAAATTGAGACTGTAATTTAACCTTCATATTTAAAATTTGAGGGTTTTGTACAACTGCAAAAATCTATAAACAATGATGACATTCTAAAGAGGAAAGAAGTGGAAAGTAAATGACACTGCTAACTTTCCTATTATATTTAGGTGCACTGGTAGAGAAGGACAAATTTAGTTCCAGGATTCGTTACGACATTCAGGCACACTACACCAAGAAAGCAGCTTATGACCATACTTGCTCTTTTATCTGCAATGGTGGTTACAGCAGAATTTATAATCAGTTGAGGGTTTGACAGACTGACAGGAACCTCTCTGCTCCCATTTTTATCTTCAAGATTGCTTATTTATTGCAGGAGCATGATATTTATTCTTAATAATATGCTAATCATAATTACTAAGGAAATTGCTGGTTAGCTTGTCTGGCATTAAGCTATCAAAAGGAAGCCCACGATGGAAACAAAAACATTTCATTAGAAAACAAAAGGAATCAGAATGGAGCACACTTTGATATCATTATGATTTGGTTCTTACAAATTATTGCTAACAACTTGACTAAAAAATTTCACTGTAGATATACAAAGCCAGGCTGTCGCAAAATGTAGATTAGAGTTTGCTCCAATCTATGAATAGCTGAGAAAGTTCCCACAGAGGACAGTAATAAATAGTGGTTGCTCTAACCAGAGACAGCCAGTGGTAATTTAGTTCTGTGTCTTCTGATCTCTTCTTGCCCTTTTGCTTTTGGGTTTCCTGTCCACTTTCAGTCCCTGACAATCTCTAGCTTTCCTTCACCACTCTCCCATGGAACAATTTGGTGGGAATATAATTCCATGTATTACTTCTTCTTGGGAAATTTACATTTATATTTACTTTATCTCTAACTGGAAAATTAGAGGTTTTTTTGTCTGCTTAATTTTGAACATCACCTGTTTTGTTTGTTTTTTAAAGTATGGGCACTATCTCACTGTCTCTAAAAATAGACTACTGTCTACTTTGCTTTCTGGCAAAGTGAATTCTGGCTCTGAAATGAAAGATACTATGAAAGAAATAATAAGACTGCTGCTCAGTGAGTTATAGCAGAGAATAGAGAGAGGTCCAGAGAAGGTTTGGAAAGTATTTTCTTTTTAATCCTGTAAGCTTAAATAGCCCTTAAAACATATTAATGGTAATATCCTTAGAAGAACTTAACAATACTAGGAAAATACAAAAAGGACATTTAAACTTAAATGCAATGAAATAATTTGCAATTATTATTTTTTTTGCATGTAGTTCTGAGACCTCTCTGTATAGTCTAATAAAGATCTGATTCACGGGGAAAATTTAGCCAACAAAATAAAATTGGACTTTCTCCCACAGATAACTGATAAGAAGTAGTTTAATAGGCAATATTGTTGAAGCAAATAAAAACTGACCATCAAGACTATAATGACTTCTATGTTCTGACCTCGACAAAATTATGAAATTATTTGGAGTATCTGGGAACTGTATCTATAATGGACTTCAGGTAATGGGCTTGCATATTAGTATGGTTCTCTCTGTAATTTTTGGGTAACACTGTCAATAGTCATTTATCCTGTGGTCATTTGGAAGTTAGAGAGAACTGGCTTGGGGAATGAGGAGATTTACAGGAAAGCAAAGTTTGTTCCATATAAAGAACCTGGAAACTTGATGAAAAGGGCCAATTATATATAACCTAACCAAAAAAAAAAGATGAGAAGAAATTATATATGCCTGCAAAAGGTTCCAAACGGAATATATTTTAACGTCCCACGAAGGTGGCCAGAAAGAGGATACTCTTGGAGCAGTGAAATGTGATGGAATGATTCAGATTGAATTTGAAAAAAAGACTTTAAGACAATTAAGAAAACTAATACACTATGTAATGTTCTCCTATGGGCCCAATGTGGGCCCATTTTTGAAGGTAAATAAATAGACAAAGAATTTATTTTGGGTAACAACCCACATTTCTCCAGTTTTTACTTCAGTTTTGTATCATGTTAAGTAGAACAGTGCACTAAACAGTGTCAAAAGATGACTTAAAGTCTCAACTTTGCCACTTACTAAATGTGTGACCTTTGGTAAATTGATAAAGCTACATTTACAAATGAGGATAATAATACCTACCTCACTGGGTTGTTGTGAGGCTCAAAGGAGTTAACAGATATGAACACGCTATACAAAAATTAAATAAAAGCCTGTAATGCTCAAGTAGTTTAATCCTCTCCTTTAGCTGAGCCAAACTAAAATACCATATATCAGTAGCTTCTATCGTATTCCTCTGAAATTTAACAATTTCCAAGTAGGTTTAACATCAGAAAATTATTTCACCAAGGAACAGAAAGTTCGGAGTGCATAGTCATGGGGCCTATGTGTTTATTAGTAATCTGGTTTGATGGGTATGCTACTTGTAATGTAACATCACATTTAAAAAATTCCATTAATTAGTTTTCTGGAGATAATTTTGCATTAAATGCGTTCAATTAACTTCTCTAAAATTATTTTTTGCTTGGTGACTTTAGCATCTTGGACAGTAACCATTAACTTCTCTGATCACTAGATCTTTCTTTTGTATATTTCAGCGTCAACGGTCACTCAGTCTTTCCTTCTCATAAGAAAAACTTTTCAGATCTTGGCTTCAAGAGTGTTGAAAAAGAGAATTTGGCATTTATATTACGATTTATTGAGTCAGAACAAAAAAAAATGGAAAAGTGAAAAAAAGAAAACAAAACTCTTTTTTCCCCCAATTTAATTGAGTTAATAAGATAACTGTCAAAAATTGTTATAATTATGTATTGAGGATTTTTAAAACGTATTGAATACAATCTAAATTTTCTTTTCATCGGCATGCAGTGCACAGTTCCTTAAATTCAGTCTGGTTCTGTGTTGATTGTCTTTATTTCAGATATCTGCATTTTACACCTTGGGATGTATCTTTCCCATTGTGACAAGTTTCTGAATTTTCATGCCACCTTGATTCATTCTATGTAAATTTTGTTGTGAAAGTTTGTATGTAAACATCAATCTGTTCAATTTCATGTGAAAATCCTGGCACCCCTCCCTACTATGGGAGCAGGTTCAGACTCATACTGTCTTTCTAATTATTAGGCCCTTCTTTATTATTTTGCATGTATATTTTGAATGTAAAGGGAAAGAACATTAGTTTTCTAAAGTCCTAATCATGTTGTATAAAAAGATCTTTTTGTGGGCACATAGAAAGCTTTTCTAGAGTCCAAGTGAAATTAGTATGTTAATCTGTTCACAGTGAAAACTGGGAATGTTGTAGTATTAATATTTTCTCATAATAACCAGTGGGTTATATGAAATGCTTATGTGACAATAATTTCACAATAAAATAGATAAAACATTAACAGTTTAAATATAACTTTTAAATAACATGGAATGAGTCAGGTTTTAGAAAAGCAAGTGTCAGAATTGTCTTTGATATTATTTCTCCTAAATCATTAAAAATAATATGCACTTTGTTTTAAACATTTATATTAGGCTTTCTTTGTTTTTACCCCAACCCTATCACCCCATGTATAACTCATATTTCCATTTCTAATTATTCTAGATGATAACACTCAGTGATCTTTTTCTGACTTATTGACATGGTTTTGAGTATCATGTTTTTTTTCCCCTTGGTAAATTGACTTCTTCCTTAAAGAGATTCCAGGTGCTAAATGTGCATACATGTTTTATTATTCTTGTCAGCTGGAGAACTCATGACTTTTTTTTTTAAAGAAAGAGTAAAAGATGAAAAGATAACATGAAATCGATAACAGAACATAAATTGAATGAGCAGAAATAAAGACGGTTAAAGGAAAAAGGAAAGAGTAAAAAAAAAAAAAAAAAAAAAGGAAGCAGGGGTCCCAGGTAATTATTTTAGGAGACAATAGACAATGTAATACAGGGGGAAAAAAAAAAAACAAGGATGAAAGTCCTGAAGATAAGTGGGAAAAAATAGCAAGAAGAAAATAACTGGGAAAAAGTAGCAAGAAGCCTAAAAAACCAAAGGCTATGAAAAAACAAAATTTATTTTAAATTTTAAGAGTTGAAACATTTGCAGTACTTTAAGGACAACTGAATTGCAAAAACATATAGGAAAAGATTCACAAAAGCAAAAACATTAAAAAGAATTTTAAAGTTTATTACATTGCTGTTCAGATCATTTCTATTTCTGAAAAAAAATGGCTGTAATCAAATTAACTGTAACAACAAAGTAATGTTTCTAGGGTATAATTTAGATCCATAGAGTTTATGTGTTTAAACTAGTGCCATCAGAGTGGAAAAGGAACTATTAAAGACATTATCTACAGGTAAAGACACAATCATAAGAATATATTTGAAGGAAAACTTTCTTATTATTACGCCAGCCATCCTAAAAGCTAAATAGACCTTAATTGTGATTAAGCAGCACTCCTGCTGCTAGTGTAGGAGTTATAGCCAATAATAATGTATTGACATTTATATGGTTCTGATGCTCTGACCTGAACTCACTTAACCAGTGCTCTAGTAATCGCCAAGTGTTTCACATTCACTGTAATGCCAAGATAAAAATAGCAAAGTTGATTAAATAAGTTAGATGTTAATAGAAAATAATAAAGTTAAGTTCTTCATATAATGCTGTTCTTGACAATTTGTTTTCCTCATTGAGTAAGTGAATGCAACTTATAGAAAAATAGCCCTTCATATTATTTCCTTAAAGTTAGGCATCATGGATAATTAGTCTTTTCTAAGCAGTTATTAAATCTTCACTTGCATTGTAAATCAGTTGGAAATGAGGAGCAATAGTTGAAACAGTTGAAAATGAGGAGAAAGCAAGATTAGATTTTTAGAATGCTATTTTTGTGCATTTTAAATTACTAGGTCAACAGATTTTTGTATTATTGTAATATATTGGATGATGAAATTTGATTTATTTAAGCCTTCTCAAACATTTTCACCCTCGTTAAGGCTTGAGACTCTGTAGAAAGTTAAATATTTACTTACAGTTCTATTAAGTTTTCCTCAAAATCAGGTATTTCCCTCACTCTCTTATTTTGTGATAATAGAGGTACTAATGGATGCTTTCATTGATGGGCCCCCTATTTAAGGAAAATGAAAACTAAAAATGATCCTGGTTCTTTAAAAGTTTATCCCTATGGCACCATCGTGTAAGCATACATATGGGACAGTAAAAATGGAAGACGACACATTAAATGACATTATTATAAAATGCAATACTCTTGGAATGATCCCTTATTAAATTAGGCTCTATGATCTGAGATGAATTTCCCCGATCCCTAATCCATCACTGGAGAAATATTAAAAGATAGGTCTCAACTGGTATTAGAATCGCACTCAGTCTCTACTTTCATTATTTTGAATTAGGGTGCGACTGGGGGAAAGCCTCTTAATGAGAATTAGAGTGATTCACTGGCCTTCTTTTGGATTTTGACAAGTAAAATATTAACTCTTCAGTCACAGCTGTCTGAATTAAAATACTTGGCAGCCGCAGATGCACAAATTAAATTGGCCTTTATGTTTCCATATTGCTGACCTCCTTAGAGGAAAAAACATCAA